>NW_025062671.1:0-166952 GCF_018153295.1 Drosophila grimshawi | reverse complement strand
AAACGGATGTATCTTCGCCAATAATTGTCGAAGTTAGAATTTCTTTCAACATTATGAGTCTCTTTTATATTTTGACCCTGTATCAAAAGCTGAAAATATGTAGTCTCGAAGTCATTTCTTGAGAAATACACGTTTTAAGTTTCTGTTTCCAAATTCAAACGGATGTATCTTCGCCAATAATTGTCAGAAGTTAGAATTTCTTTCAACATTATGAAGCCCTTTTTATAAATTTTGACCCTGCATCAACAGCTGAAAATATGTAGTCTCGAAGTCATTTCCGCGAAATTGACGTTTTAAGTTTCTGTTTCCAAATTCAAACGGATGTATCTTCGCCAATAATAGGCAGCAGTCAGAATTTCTTTCAACATTATGAAGCCCTTTTTATATATTTTGACTCTGCATCAAAAGCTGAAAAATATGAAGTCGCGAAGTCATTTCGAGAAATTGACGTTTTAAGTTTCGGTTTCCAAATTCAAACGGATGTATCTTCGCCAATAATTGTCAGCAGTTAGAATTTCTTGCAACATTATGAAGCCCTTTTTATATATTTTGACTCTGCATCAAAAGCTGAAAATATGTAGTCTCGAAGTCATTTCGAGAAATTGACGTTTTAAGTTTCTGTTTCCAAATTCACACGGATGTATCTTCGCCAATAATTGTCAGAAGTTGGAATTTCTTTCAACATTATGAAGCCCTTTATATATTTTGACTCTGCATCAAAAGCTGAAAATATGTAGTCTCGAAGTCATTTCGAGAAATTGACGTTTTAAGTTTCGGTTTCCAAATACCGTCAAATTTTAATAAGCCCTTAATATATATCGAAGTTTAGTCGGATGTATCTTCACCAATAATTGTCAGCGTTAGGGAATTTCTTTCTTCACATCTTTGATTCCATCGCCTCATTGAGAACAAGTTCTGTTCCAAATTCAAACGAATAAACATTATGAAGCCCTCCTTTATATATTTTGATTCTGCATCAAAAGCTGAAAATATGTAGTCTCGAAGTTTAAGTTTCTGTTTCAAACGGATGTATCTTCGCCAATAATTGTCAACATTAGAAGCTCTTTAAAAGCTGGTGCAACAGTCATCTCGCGAAATTGACGTTTTAAGTTTCGGTTTCCAAATTCAAAACGGATGTATCTTCGCCAATAATTGTCAGAAGTTAGAATTTCTTTCAACATTATGAAGCCCTTTTATATATTTTGATTCTGCATCAAAAGCTGAAAATTTGTAGTCTCGAAGTCATCTCGCGAAATTGACGTTTTAAGTTTCTGTTTCCAAATTCCAACGGATGTATCTTCGCCAATAATTGTCAGAAGTTAGAATTTCTTTCAACATTATGAAGCCCTTTTATATATTTTGACTATGCATCAAAAGCTGAAAATATGTAGTCTCGAAGTCATTTCGAGAAATTGACGTTTTAAGTTTCGGTTTCCAAATTCAAACGGATGTATCTTCATCAATAATTGTCAGAAGTTAGAATTTCTGGGTCAACATTATGAAGCCCTTTTTATATATTTTGACTATGCATCAAAAGCTGAAAAATATAGTCTCGAAGTCATTTCGAGAAATCGACGTTTTAAGTCTCCTGGTTTCCAAATTCAAACGGATGTATCTTCATAATAATTGTCAGAAGTTAGAATTCTTTTCAACATTATGAAGCCCTTTTTATATATTTTCACTCTGCATCAAAAGCTGAAAATATGTAGTCTCGAAGTCATTTCGAGAAATCGACGTTTTAAGCTCCTGCTTCCAAATTCAAACGGATGTATCTTCGTTTAATAATTGGCAGAAGTTAGAATTTCTTTCAACATTATGAAGCCCTTTATATATTTTGACTCTGCATCAAAAGCTGAAAATATGTAGTCTCGAAGTCAGTTTCCGAGAAATTGACGTTTTAAGTTTCTGTTTCCAAATTCAAACGGATGTAGCTTCGCCAATAATTGTCAGAAGTTAGAATTTCTTTCAACATTATGAAGCCCTTTTTATATATTTTGATTCTGCATCAAAAGCTGAAAATATGTAGTCGCGAAGTCATTTCAAGAAATTGACGTTTTAAGTTTCTGTTTCCAACTTCAACCGGATGTAGCTTCGCCAATAATTGTCAGAAGTTAGAATTTCTTTCAACATTATGAAGCCCTTTTTATATATTTTTGATTCTGCATCAAAAGCTGAAAATATGTAGTCGCGAAGTCATTTCGAGAAATCGACGTTTTAAGTTTCTGTTTCCAAATTCAACCGGATGTATCTTCGCCAATAATTGTCAGAAGTTAGAATTTCTTTCAACATTATGAAGCCCTTTTTATATATTTTGACTTCGCATCAAAAGCTGAAAATATGTAGTCGCGAAGTCATTTCGAGAAATCGACGTTTTAAGTTTCTGTTTCCAAATTCAAACGGATGTATCTTCGCCAATAATTGTCAGAAGTTAGAATTTCTTTCAACATTATAAAACCCCTTTTTATATATTTTCGATCCTGCATCAAAAGCTGAAAATATGTAGTCGCGAAGTCATTTCGAGAAATTGACGTTTTAAGTTTCTGTTTCCAAATACAAACGGATGTATCTTCGCCAATAATTCGTCTGAAGTTAGAATTTCTTTCAACATTATGAAGCCCTTTTTATATATTTTGATCTCTGCATCAAAAGCTGAAAATATGTAGTCTCGAAGTCATTTCGAGAAATTGACGTTTTAAGTTTCTGTTTCAAAATTCAAACGGATGTATCTTCGCCAATAATTGTCAGAAGTTAGAATTTCTTTCAACATTATGAAGCCCTTTTTATATATTTTGATTCTGCATCAAAAGCTGAAAATATGTAGTCTCGAAGTCATTTCGAGAAATTGACGTTTTAAGTTTCTGTTTCCAAATTCAAACGGATGTATCTTCGCCAATAATTGTCAGAAGTTAGAATTTCTTTCAACATTATGAAGCCCTTTTTATATATTTTGATTCTGCATCAAAAGCTGAAAATATGTAGTCTCGAAGTCATTTCTGAGAAATTGACGTTTTAAGTTTCGGTTCCAAATCAAACGGATGTATCTTCGCCAATAATTGTCAGAAGTTAGAATTTCTTTCAACATTATGAAGCCCTTTTTATATATTTTGATTCTGCATCAAAAGCTGAAAATATGTAGTCTCGAAGTCATTTCGAGAAATTGACGTTTTAAGTTTCTGTTTCCAAATTCAAACGGATGTATCTTCGCCAATAATTGTCAGAAGTCAGAATTTCTTTCAACATTATGAAGCCCTTTTTATATATTTTGACTCTGCATCAAAAGCTGAAAATATGTAGTCTCGAAGTCATTTCGAGAAATTGACGTTTTAAGTTTCTGTTTCCAAATTCAAACGGATGTATCTTCGCCAATAATTGTCAGAAGTTAGAATTTCTTTCAACATTATGAAGCCCTTTTTATATATTTTGACTCTGCATCAAAAGCTGAAAATATGTAGTCTCGAAGTCATTTCGAGAAATTGATGTTTTAAGTTTCTGTTTCCAAATTCAAACGGATGTATCTTCGCCAATAATTGTCAGAAGTTAGAATTTCTTTCAACATTATGAAGCCCTTTTTATATATTTTGACTCTGCATCAAAAGCTGAAAATATGTAGTCTCGAAGTCATTTCGAGAAATTGACGTTTTAAGTTTCTGTTTCCAAATTCAAACGGATGTATCTTCGCCAATAATTGTCAGAAGTTAGAATTTCTTTCAACATTATGAAGCCCTTTTTATATATTTTGACTCTGCATCAAAAGCTGAAAATATGTAGTCTCGAAGTCATTTCGAGAAATTGACGTTTTAAGTTTCTGTTTCCAAATTCAAACGGATGTATCTTCGCCAATAATTGTCAGAAGTTAGAATTTCTTTCAACATTATGAAGCCCTTTTTATATATTTTGACTCTGCATCAAAAGCTGAAAATATGTAGTCTCGAAGTCATTTCGAGAAATTGACGTTTTAAGTTTCTGTTTCCAAATTCAAACGGATGTATCTTCGCCAATAATTGTCAGAAGTTAGAATTTCTTTCAACATTATGAAGCCCTTTTTATATATTTTGACTTCTGCATCAAAAGCTGAAAATATGTAGTCTCGAAGTCATTTCGAGAAATTGACGTTTTAAGTTTCTGTTTCCAAATTCAAACGGATGTATCTTCGCCAATAATTGTCAGAAGTTAGAATTTCTTTCAACATTATGAAGCCCTTTTTATATATTTTGATCTCTGCATCAAAAGCTGAAAATATGTAGTCTCGAAGTCATTTCGAGAAATTGACGTTTTAAGTTTCTGTTTCCAAATTCAAACGGATGTATCTTCGCCAATAATTGTCAGAAGTTAGAATTTCTTTCAACATTATGAAGCCCTTTTTATATATTTTGACTCTGCATCAAAAGCTGAAAATATGTAGTCTCGAAGTCATTTCGAGAAATTGACGTTTTAAGTTTCTGTTTCCAAATTCAAACGGATGTATCTTCGCCAATAATTGTCAGAAGTTAGAATTTCTTTCAACATTATGAAGCCCTTTTTATATATTTTGACCCTGCATCAAAAGCTGAAAATATGTAGTCTCGAAGTCATTTCGAGAAATTGACGTTTTAAGTTTCTGTTTCCAAATTCAAACGGATGTATCTTCGCCAATAATTGTCAGAAGTTAGAATTTCTTTCAACATTATGAAGCCCTTTTTATATATTTTGACTCTGCATCAAAAGCTGAAAATATGTAGTCTCGAAGTCATTTCGAGAAATTGACGTTTCAAGTTTCTGTTTCCAAATTCAAACGGATGTATCTTCGCCAATAATTGTCAGAAGTTAGAATTTCTTTCAACATTATGAAGCCCTTTTTATATATTTTGATTCTGCATCAAAAGCTGAAAATATGTAGTCTCGAAGTCATTTCGAGAAATTGACGTTTTAAGTTTCTGTTTCCAAATTCAAACGGATGTATCTTCGCCAATAATTGTCAGAAGTTAGAATTTCTTTCAACATTATGAAGCCCTTTTTATATATTTTGACTCTGCATCAAAAGCTGAAAATATGTAGTCGCGAAGTCATTTCGAGAAATTGACGTTTTAAGTTTCTGTTTCCAAATTCAAACGGATGTATCTTCGCCAATAATTGTCAGAAGTTAGAATTTCTTTCAACATTATGAAGCCCTTTTTATATATTTTGACTCTGCATCAAAAGCTGAAAATATGTAGTCGCGAAGTCATTTCGAGAAATTGACGTTTTAAGTTTCTGTTTCCAAATTCAAACGGATGTATCTTCGCCAATAATTGTCAGAAGTTAGAATTTCTTTCAACATTATGAAGCCCTTTTTATATATTTTGATTCTGCATCAAAAGCTGAAAATATGTAGTCTCGAAGTCATTTCGAGAAATTGACGTTTAAGTTTCTGTTTCCAAATTCAAATGGATGTATCTTCGCCAATAATTGTCAGAAGTTAGAATTTCTTTCAACATTATGAAGCCCTTTTTATATATTTTGATTCTGCATAAAAGTCTCGAAGTCATTTCGAGAAATCGACGTTTTAAGTCTCTGTTTCCAAATTCAAACGGATGTATCTTCGCCAATAATTGTCAGAAGTTAGAATTTCTTTCAACATTATGAAGCCCTTTTTATATATTTTGATTCTGCATCAAAAGCTGAAAATATGTAGTCGCGAAGTCATTTCGAGAAATTGACGTTTTAAGTTTCGGTTTCCAAATTCAAACGGATGTATCTTCGCCAATAATTGTCAGAAGTTAGAATTTCTTTCAACATTATGAAGCCCTTTTTATATATTTTGACTCTGCATCAAAAGCTGAAAATATGTAGTCGCGAAGTCATTTCGAGAAATTGACGTTTTAAGTTTCTGTTTCCAAATTCAAACGGATGTATCTTCGCCAATAATTGTCAGAAATTAGAATTTCTTGCAACATTATGAAGCCCTTTTTTTATATATTTTGACTCTGCATCAAAAGCTGAAAATATGTAGTCTCGAAGTCATTTCGAGAAATTGACGTTTTAAGTTTCTGTTTCCAAATTCAAACGGATGTATCTTCGCCAATAATTGTCAGAAGTTAGAATTTCTTTCAACATTATGAAGCCCTTTTTATATATTTTGATCTTGCATCAAAAGCTGAAAATATGTAGTCTCGAAGTCATTTCGAGAAATTGACGTTTTAAGTTTCTGTTTCCAAATTCAAACGGATGTATCTTCGCCAATAATTGTCAGAAGTTAGAATTTCTTTCAACATTATGAAGCCCTTTTTATATATTTTGATTCTGCATCAAAAGCTGAAAATATGTAGTCTCGAAGTCACTTCGAGAAATTGACGTTTTAAGTTTCTGTTTCCAAATTCAAACGGATGTATCTTCGCCAATAATTGTCAGAAGTTAGAATTTCTTTCAACATTATGAAGCCCTTTTTATATATTTTGACTATGCATCAAAAGCTGAAAATATGTAGTCTCGAAGTCATTTCGAGAAATTGACGTTTTAAGTTTCTGTTTCCAAATTCAAACGGATGTATCTTCGCAATAATTGTCAGAAGTTAGAATTTCTTTTCAACATTATGAAGCCCTTTTATATATTTTGACTCTGCATCAAAGCTGAAAATATGTAGTCGCGAAGTCATTTCGAGAAATTGACGTTTTAAGTTTCGGTTTCCCAAATCAAACGGATGTATCTTCGCCAATAATTGTCAGCAGTTAGAATTTCTTTCAACATTATGAAGCCCTTTTTATATATTTTGATTCTGCATCAAAAGCTGAAAATATGTAGTCTCGAAGTCATTTCGAGAAATCGACGTTTTAAGTCTCTGTTTCCAAATTCAAACGGATGTATCTTCGCCAATAATTGTCAGAAGTTAGAATTTCTTTCAACATTATGAAGCCCTTTTTATATATTTTGACTCTGCATCAAAAGCTGAAAATATGTAGTCTCGAAGTCATTTCGAGAAATTGACGTTTTAAGTTTCTGTTTCCAAATTCAAACGGGATGTATCTTCGCCAATAATTGTCAGAAGTTAGAATTTCTTTCAACATTATGAAGCCCTTTTTATATATTTTGATTCTGCATCAAAAGCTGAAAATATGTAGTCTCGAAGTCATTTCGAGAAATTGACGTTTTAAGTTTCGGTTTCCAAATTCAACCGGATGTATCTTCGCCAATAATTGTCAGAAGTTAGAATTTCTTTCAACATTATGAAGCCCTTTTTATATATTTTGACTCTGCATCAAAAGCTGAAAATATGTAGTCTCGAAGTCATTTCGAGAAATTGACGTTTTAAGTTTCTGTTTCCAAATTCAAACGGATGTATCTTCGCCAATAATTGTCAGAAGTTAGAATTTCTTTCAACATTATGAAGCCCTTTTTATATATTTTGATTCTGCATCAAAAGCTGAAAATATGTAGTCTCGAAGTCATTTCGAGAAATTGACGTTTTAAGTTTCTGTTTCCAAATTCAAACGGATGTATCTTCGCCAATAATTGTCAGAAGTTAGAATTTCTTTCAACATTATGAAGCCCTTTTTATATATTTTGGACTCTGCATCAAAAGCTGAAAATATGTAGTCTCGAAGTCATTTCGAGAAATTGACGTTTTAAGTTTCTGTTTCCAAATTCAAACGGATGTATCTTCGCCAATAATTGTCAGAAGTTAGAATTTCTTTCAACATTATGAAGCCCTTTTTATATATTTTGACTCTGCATCAAAAGCTGAAAATATGTAGTCTCGAAGTCATTTCGAGAAATTGACGTTTTAAGTTTCTGTTTCCAAATTCAAACGGATGTATCTTCGCCAATAATTGTCAGAAGTTAGAATTTCTTTCAACATTATGAAGCCCTTTTTATATATTTTGATTCTGCATCAAAAGCTGAAAATATGTAGTCTCGAAGTCATTTCGAGAAATTGACGTTTTAAGTTTCTGTTTCCAAATTCAAACGGATGTATCTTCGCCAATAATTGTCAGAAGTTAGAATTTCTTTCAACATTATGAAGCCCTTTTTATATATTTTGACTCTGCATCAAAAGCTGAAAATATGAGTCGCGAAGTCATTTCGAGAAATTGACGTTTTAAGTTTCTGTTTCCAAATTCAAACGGATGTATCTTCGCCAATAATTGTCAGAAGTTAGAATTTCTTTCAACATTATGAAGCCCTTTTTATATATTTTGACTCTGCATCAAAAGCTGAAAATATGTAGTCTCGAAGTCATTTCGAGAAATTGACGTTTTAAGTTTCGGTTTCCAAATTCAAACGGATGTATCTTCGCCAATAATTGTCAGAAGTTAGAATTTCTTTCAACATTATGAAGCCCTTTTTATATATTTTGACTCTGCATCAAAAAGCTGAAAATATGTAGTCTCGAAGTCATTTCGAGAAATTGACGTTTTAAGTTTCTGTTTCCAAATTCAAACGGATGTATCTTCGCCAATAATTGTCAGAAGTTAGAATTTCTTTCAACATTATGAAGCCCTTTTTATATATTTTGACTCTGCATCAAAAGCTGAAAATATGTAGTCTCGAAGTCATTTCGAGAAATTGACGTTTTAAGTTTCTGTTTCCAAATTCAAACGGATGTATCTTCGCCAATAATTGTCAGAAGTTAGAATTTCTTTCAACATTATGAAGCCCTTTTTATATATTTTGATTCTGCATCAAAAGCTGAAAATATGTAGTCTCAAAGTCATTTCGAGAAATTGACGTTTTAAGCCTCTGTTTCCAAATTCAAACGGATGTATCTTCGCCAATAATTGTCAGAAGTTAGAATTTCTTTCAACAACTGGAAGCCATTTTTATATATGTTACCTCCTGCATCAAACCCTGTAGTCGCGAAGTAATTTCGACAAATTGACGTTCAAAGTTTCGGTTTCCAAATTCAAACGGATGTATCTTCGCCAATAATTGGCAGAAGTCAGAATTTCTTTCAACATTATGAAGCCCTTTTTATATATTTTGACTCTGCATCAAAAGCTGAAAATATGTAGTCTCGAAGTCATTTCGAGAAATTGACGTTTTAAGTTTCGGTTTCCAAATTCAAACGGATGTATCTTCGCCAATAATTGTCAGAAGTTAGAATTTCTTTCAACATTATGAAGCCCTTTTTATATATTTTGATTCTGCATCAAAAGCTCAAAATATGTAGTCTTGAAGTCATTTCGAGAAATTGACGTTTTAAGTTTCTGTTTCCAAATTCAAACGGATGTATCTTCGCCAATAATTGTCAGAAGTTAGAATTTCTTTCAACATTATGAAGCCCTTTTTATATATTTTGACTATGCATCAAAAGCTGAAAATATGTAGTCTCGAAGTCATTTCGAGAAATTGACGTTTTAAGTTTCTGTTTCCAAATTCAAACGGATGTATCTTCGCCAATAATTGTCAGAAGTTAGAATTTCTTTCAACATTATGAAGCCCTTTTTATATATTTTGACTCTGCATCAAAAGCTGAAAATATGTAGTCTCGAAGTCATTTCGAGAAATTGACGTTCTGAGTTTCTGTTTCCAAATTCAAATGGATGTATCTTCGCCAATAATTGTCAGAAGTTAGAATTTCTTTCAACATTATGAAGCCCTTTTATATATTTTGATTCTGCATCAAAAGCTGAAAATATGTAGTCTCGAAGTCATTTCGCGAAATTGACGTTTTAAGTTTCTGTTTCCAAATTCAAACGGATGTATCTTCGCCAATAATTGTCAGAAGTTAGAATTTCTTTCAACATTATGAAGCCCTTTTTATATATTTTGACTCTGCATCAAAAGCTGAAAATATGTAGTCTCAAAGTCATTTCGAGAAATTGACGTTTTAAGTTTCTGTTTCCAAATTCAAACGGATGTATCTTCGCCAATAATTGTCAGAAGTTAGAATTTCTTTCAACATTATGAAGCCCTTTTTATATATTTTGACTCTGCATCAAAAGCTGAAAATATGTAGTCTCAAAGTCATTTCGAGAAATTGACGTTTTAAGTTTCTGTTTCCAAATTCAAACGGATGTATCTTCGCCAATAATTGTCAGAAGTTAGAATTTCTTTCAACATTACGAAGCCCTTTTTATATATTTTGACTCTGCATCAAAAGCTGAAAATATGTAGTCGCGAAGTCATTTCGAGAAATTGACGTTTTGAGTTTCTGTTTCCAAATTCAAATGGATGTATCTTCGCCAATAATTGTCAGAAGTTAGAATTTCTTTCAACATTATGAAGCCCTTTTTATATATTTTGACTATGCATCAAAAGCTGAAAATATGTAGTCTCGAAGTCATTTCGAGAAATTGACGTTTTAAGTTTCTGTTTCCAAATTCAAACGGATGTATCTTCGCCAATAATTGTCAGCAGTTAGAATTTCTTTCAACATTATGAAGCCCTTTTTATATATTTTGACTCTGCATCAAAAGCTGAAAATATGTAGTCTCGAAGTCATTTCGAGAAATTGACGTTTTGAGTTTCAGTTTCCAAATTCAAATGGATGTATCTTCGCCAATAATTGTCAGAAGTTAGAATTTCTTTCAACATTATGAAGCCCTTTTTATATATTTTGATTCTGCATCAAAAGCTGAAAATATGTAGTCTCGAAGTCATTTCGCGAAATTGACGTTTTAAGTTTCTGTTTCCAAATTCAAACGGATGTATCTTCGCCAATAATTGTCAGAAGTTAGAATTTCTTTCAACATTATGAAGCCCTTTTTATATATTTTGATTCTGCATCAAAAGCTGAAAATATGTAGTCTCGAAGTCATTTCGAGAAATCGACGTTTTAAGTTTCTGTTTCCAAATTCAAACGGATGTATCTTCGTCAATAATTGTCAGAAGTTAGAATTTCTTTGAACACTATGAAGCCCTTTTTATATATTTTGATTCTGCATCAAAGGCTGAAAATATGTAGTCTCGAAGTCATTTCGCGAAATTGACGTTTTAAGTTTCTGTTTCCAAATTCAAAAGGATGTATCTTCGCCAATAATTGTCAGAAGTTAGAATTTCTTTCAACATTATGAAGCCCTTTTTATATATTTTGACTCTGCATCAAAAGCTGAAAATATGTAGTCTCGAAGTCATTTCGAGAAATTGACGTTTTAAGTTTCTGTTTCCAAATTCAAACGGATGTATCTTCGCCAATAATTGTCAGAAGTTAGAATTTCTTTCAACATTATGAAGCCCTTTTTATATATTTTGATTCTGCATCAAAAGCTGAAAATATGTAGTCGCGAAGTCATTTCGAGAAATTGACGTTTCAAGTTTCGGTTTCCAAATTCAAACGGATGTATCTTCGCCAATAATTGTCAGCAGTTAGAATTTCTTTCAACATTATGAAGCCCTTTTTATATATTTTGATTCTGCAACAAAAGCTGAAAATATGTAGTCTCGAAGTCATTTCGAGAAATTGACGTTTTAAGTTTCTGTTTCCAAATTCAAACGGATGTATCTTCGCCAATAATTGTCAGAAGTTAGAATTTCTTTCAACATTATGAAGCCCTTTTATATATTTTGACTGTGCATCAAAAGCTGAAAATATGTAGTCTCGAAGTCATTTCGAGAAATCGACGTTTTAAGTTTCTGTTTCCAAATTCAAACGGATGTATCTTCGCCAATAATTGTCAGAAGTTAGTATTTCTTTCAACATTATGAAGCCCTTTTTATATATTTTGACTATGCATCAAAAGCTGAAAATATGTAGTCTCGAAGTCATTTCGAGAAATTGACGTTTTAAGTTTATGTTTCCAAATTCAAACGGATGTATCTTCGCCAATAATTGTCAGAAGTTAGAATTTCTTTCAACATTATGAAGCCCTTTTTATATATTTTGACTCTGCATCAAAAGCTGAAAATATGTAGTCTCGAAGTCATTTCGAGAAATTGACGTTGTAAGTTTCTGTTTCCAAATTCAAACGGATGTATCTTCGCCAATAATTGTCAGAAGTTAGAATTTCTTTCAACATTATGAAGCCCTTTTTATATATTTTGACTCTGCATCAAAAGCTGAAAATATGTAGTCTCGAAGTCATTTCGAGAAATTGACGTTTTAAGTTTCTGTTTCCAAATTCAAACGGATGTATCTTCGCCAATAATTGTCAGAAGTTAGAATTTCTTTCAACATTATGAAGCCCTTTTTATATATTTTGATTCTGCATCAAAAGCTGAAAATATGTAGTCTCGAAGTCATTTCGAGAAATTGACATTTTAAGTTTCTGTTTCCAAATTCAAACGGATGTATCTTCGCCAATAATTGTCAGAAGTTAGAATTTCTTTCAACATTATGAAGCCCTTTTTATATATTTTGATTCTGCATCAAAAGCTGAAAATATGTAGTCTCGAAGTCATTTCGAGAAATCGACGTTTTAAGTCTCTGTTTCCAAATTCAAACGGATGTATCTTCGCCAATAATTGTCAGAAGTTAGAATTTCTTTCAACATTATGAAGCCCTTTTTATATATTTTGATTCTGCTTCAAAAGCTGAAAATATGTAGTCTTGAAGTCATTTCGAGAAATCGACGTTTTAAGTTTCTGTTTCCAAATTCAAACGGATGTATCTTCGCCAATAATTGTCAGCAGTTAGAATTTCTTTCAACATTATGAAGCCCTTTTTATATATTTTGACTCTGCATCAAAAAGCTGAAAATATGTAGTCTCGAAGTCATTTCGAGAAATTGACGTTTTAAGTTTCTGTTTCCAAATTCAAACGGATGTATCTTCGCCAATAATTGTCAGAAGTTAGAATTTCTTTCAACATAATGAAGCCCTTTTTATATATATTTTGACCCTGCATCAAAAGCTGAAAATATGTAGTCACGAAGTCATTTCGAGAAATTGACGTTTTAAGTTTCTGTTTCCAAATTCAAACGGATGTATCTTCGCCAATAATTGTCAGAAGTTAGAATTTCTTTCAACATTATGAAGCCCTTTTTATATATTTTGACTCTGCATCAAAAGCTGAAAATATGTAGTCTCGAAGTCATTTCGCGAAATTGACGTTTTAAGTTTCTGTTTCCAAATTCAAACGGATGTATCTTCGCCAATAATTGTCAGAAGTTAGAATTTTTTTCAACATTATGAAGCCCTTTTTATATATTTTGACTCTGCATCAAAAGCTGAAAATATGTAGTCTCGAAGTCATTTCGAGAAATCGACGTTTTAAGTTTCTGTTTCCAAATTCAAACGGATGTATCTTCGCCAATAATTGTCAGAAGTTAGAATTTCTTTCAACATTATGAAGCCCTTTTTATATATTTTGATTCTGCATCAAAAGCTGAAAGTATGTGATCTCGAAGTCATTTCGAGAAATTGACGTTTTAAGTTTCTGTTTCCAAATTCAAACGGATGTATCTTCGCCAATAATTGTCAGAAGTTAGAATTTCTTTCAACATTATGAAGCCCCTTTTATATATTTTGACTCTGCATCAAAAGCTGAAAATATGTAGTCTCGAAGTCATTTCGAGAAATTGACGTTTTTAAGTTTCTGTTTCCAAACTCAAACGGATGTATCTTCGCCAATATTTGTCAGAAAATAGAATTTCTTTCAACATTATGAAGCCCTTTTTATATATTTTGATTCTGCATCAAAAGCTGAAAATATGTAGTCTCGAAGTCATTTCGAGAAATTGACGTTTTAAGTCTCTGTTTCCAAATTCAAACGGATGTATCTTCGCCAATAATTGTCAGAAGTTAGAATTTCCTTTCAACCATTAGAAGCCCTTTTTATATATTTTGATTCTGCATCAAAAGCTGAAAATATGTAGTCTCGAAGTCATTTCGAGAAATTGACGTTTTAAAGTTTCTGTTTCCAAATTCAAATGGGATGTATCTTCGCCAATAATTGTCAGAAGTTAGAATTTCTTTCAACATTATGAAGCCCTTCTTATATATTTTGATTATGCATCAAAAGCTGAAAATATGTAGTCTCGAAGTCATTCCGCGAAATTGACGTTTTAAGTTTCTGTTTCCAAATTCAAGTGGATGTATCTTCGCCAATAATTGTCAGAAGTTAGAATTTCTTTCAACATTATGAAGCCCTCCTTATATATTTTGATTCTGCATCAAAAGCTGAAAATATGTAGTCGCGAAGTCATTTCGAGAAATTGACGTTTTAAGTTTCTGTTTCCAAATTCAAACGGATGTATCTTCGTCAATAATTGTCAGAAGTGAGAATTTCTTTCAACATTATGAAGCCCTTTTTATATATTTTGATTCTGCATCAAAAGCTGAAAATATGTAGTCTCGAAGTCATTTCGAGAAATTGACGTTTTAAGTTTCTGTTTCCAAATTCAAACGGATGTATCTTCGCCAATAATTGTCAGAAGTCAGAATTTCTTTCAACATTATGAAGCCCTTTTTATATATTTTGATTCTGCATCAAAAGCTGAAAATATGTAGTCTCGAAGTCATGTCGCGAAATTGACGTTTTAAGTTTCTGTTTCCAAATTCAAACGGATGTATCTTCGCCAATAATTGTCAGAAGTTAGAATTTCTTTCAACATTATGAAGCCCTTTTTATATATTTTGATTCTGCATCAAAAGCTGAAAATATGTAGTCTCGAAGTCATTTCGAGAAATTGACGTTTTAAGTTTCTGTTTCCAAATTCAAACGGATGTATCTTCGGCAATAATTGTCAGAAGTTAGAATTTCTTTCAACATTATGAAGCCCTTTTTATATATTTTGACTCTGCATCAAAAGCTGAAAATATGTAGTCTCGAAGTCATTTCGAGAAATTGACGTTTTAAGTTTCTGTTTCCAAATTCAAACACATGTATCTTCGTCAATAATTGTCAGAAGTTAGAATTTCTTTCAACATTATGAAGCCCTTTTTATATATTTTGATTCTGCATCAAAAGCTGAAAATATGTAGTCTCGAAGTCATTTCGAGAAATCGACGTTTTAAGTCTCTGTTTCCAAATTCAAACGGATGTATCTTCGCCAATAATTGTCAGAAGTTAGAATTTCTTTCAACATTATGAAGCCCTTTTTATATATTTTGACTCTGCATCAAAAGCTGAAAATATGTAGTCGCGAAGTCATTTCGAGAAATTGACGTTTGAAGTTTCTGTTTCCAAATTCAAACGGATGTATCTTCGCCAATAATTGTCAGAAGTTAGAATTTCTTTCAACATTATGAAGCCCTTTTTATATATTTTGACCCTGCATCAAAAGCTGACAATATGTAGTCTCGAAGTCATTTCGAGAAATTGACGTTTTAAGTTTCTGTTTCCAAATTCAAACGGATGTATCTTCGCCAATAATTGTCAGAAGTTAGAATTTCTTTCAACATTATGAAGCCCTTTTTATATATTTTGATTCTGCATCAAAAGCTCAAAATATGTAGTCTCGAAGTCATTTCGAGAAATTGACGTTTTAAGTTTCTGTTTCCAAATTCAAACGGATGTATCTTCGCCAATAATTGTCAGCAGTTAGAATTTCTTTCAACATTATGAAGCCCTTTTTATATATTTTGATTCTGTATCAAATGCTGAAAATATGTAGTCTCGAAGTCATTTCGAGAAATTGACGTTTTAAGTTTCTGTTTCCAAATTCAAACGGATGTATCTTCGCCAATAATTGTCAGAAGTTAGAATTTCTTTCAACATTATGAAGCCTTTTTTATAAATTTTGACCCTGCATCAACAGCTGAAAATATGTAGTCTCGAAGTCATTTCGAGAAATCTACGTTTTAAGTTTCTGTTTCCAAATTCAAACGGATGTATCTTCGCCAATAATAGGCAGAAGTCAGAATTTCTTTGAACATTATGAAGCCCTTTTTATATATTTTGATTTTGCATCAAAAGCTGAAAATATGTAGTCTCGAAGTCATTTCGAGAAATTGACGTTTTAAGTTTCGGTTTCCAAATTCAAACGGATGTATCTTCGCCAATAATTGTCAGCAGTTAGAATTTCTTTCAACATTATGAAGCCCTTTTTATATATTTTGACCCTGCATCAAAAGCTGAAAATATGTAGTCTCGAAGTCATTTCGAGAAATTGACGTTTTAAGTTTCTGTTTCCAAATTCAAACGGATGTATCTTCGTCAATAATTGTCAGAAGTTAGAATTTCTTTCAACATTATGAAGCCCTTTTTATATATTTTGATTCTGCATCAAAAGCTGAAAATATGTAGTCTCGAAGTCATTTCGAGAAATCGACGTTTTAAGTCTCTGTTTCCAAATTCAAACGGATGTATCTTCGCCAATAATTGTCAGAAGTTAGAATTTCTTTCAGCATTATGAAGCCCTTTTTATATATTTTGATTCTGTATCAAAAGCTGAAAATATGTAGTCTCGAAGTCATTTCGAGAAATTGACGTTTTAAGTTTCTGTTTCCAAATTCAAACGGATGTATCTTCGCCAATAATTGTCAGAAGTTAGAATTTCTTTCAACATTATGAAGCCCTTTTTATATATTTTGACCCTGCATCAAAAGCTGAAAATATGTAGTCTCGAAGTCATTTCGAGAAATTGACGTTTTAAGTTTCTGTTTCCAAATTCAAACGGATGTATCTTCGCCAATAATTGTCAGAAGTTAGAATTTCTTTCAACATTATGAAGCCCTTTTTATATATTTTGATTCTGCATCAAAAGCTCAAAATATGTAGTCGCGAAGTCATTTCGAGAAATTGACGTTTTAAGTTTCTGTTTCCAAATTCAAACGGATGTATCTTCGCCAATAATTGTCAGAAGTTAGAATTTCTTTCAACATTATGAAGCCCTTTTTATATATTTTGATTCTGCATCAAAAGCTGAAAATATGTAGTCTCGAAGTCATTTCGAGAAATTGACGTTTTAAGTTTCTGTTTCCAAATTCAAATGGATGTATCTTCGCCAATAATTGTCAGAAGTTAGAATTTCTTTCAACATTATGAAGCCCTTTTTATATATTTTGACCCTGCATCAAAAGCTGAAAATATGTAGTCTCGAAGTCATTTCGTGAAATTGACGTTGTAAGTTTCTGTTTCCAAATTCAAACGGATGTATCTTCGCCAATAATTGTCAGAAGTTAGAATTTCTTTCAACATTATGAAGCCCTTTTTATATATTTTGACCCTGCATCAAAAGCTGAAAATATGTAGTCTCGAAGTCATTTCGAGAAATTGACGTTTTAAGTTTCTGTTTCCAAATTCAAACGGATGTATCTTCGCCAATAATTGTCAGAAGTTAGAATTTCTTTCAACATTATGAAGCCCTTTTTATATATTTTGACTCTGTATCAAAAGCTGAAAATATGTAGTCTCGAAGTCATTTCGCGAAATTTACGTTTTAAGTTTCTGTTTCCAAATTCAAACGGATGTATCTTCGCCAATAATTGTCAGAAGTTAGAATTTCTTTCAACATTATGAAGCCCTTTTTATATATTTTGATTCTGCATCAAAAGCTGAAAATATGTAGTCTCGAAGTCATTTCGAGAAATTGACGTTTTAAGTTTCGGTTTCCAAATTCAAACGGATGTATCTTCGCCAATAATTGTCAGAAGTTAGAATTTCTTTCAACATTATGAAGCCCTTTTTATATATTTTGATTCTGCATCAAAAGCTGAAAATATGTAGTCTCGAAGTCATTTCGAGAAATTGACGTTTTAAGTTTCTGTTTCCAAATTCAAACGGATGTATCTTCGCCAATAATTGTCAGAAGTTAGAATTTCTTTCAACATTATGAAGCCCTTTTTATATATTTTGATTTTGCATCAAAAGCTGAAAATATGTAGTCTCGAAGTCATTTCGAGATATTGGCGTTTTAAGTTTCGGTTTCCAAATTCAAACGGATGTATCTTCGCCAATAATTGTCAGAAGTTAGAATTTCTTTCAACATTATAAAGCCCTTTTTATATATTTAGATTCTGCATCAAAAGCTGAAAATATGTAGTCGCGAAGTCATTTCGAGAAATTGACGTTTTAAGTTTCGGTTTCCAAATTCAAACGGATGTATCTTCGCCAATAATTGTCAGAAGTTAGAATTTCTTTCAACATTATAAAGCCCTTTTTATATATTTAGATTCTGCATCAAATGCTGAAAATATGTAGTCTCGAAGTCATTTCGAGATATTGGCGTTTTAAGTTTATTTTCCCAAACTCAAACGGATGTATCTTCGCCAATAATTGTCAGAAGTCAGAATTTCTTACAGCATTATGAAGCCCTTTTTATATATTTTGACTCTGCATCAAAAGCTGAAAATATGTAGTCGCGAAGTCATTTCGAGAAATTGACGTTTTAAGTTTCGGTTTCCAAATTCAAACGGATGTATCTTCGCCAATAATTGTCAGAAGTTAGAATTTCTTTCAACATTATAAAGCCCTTTTTATATATTTTGACTCTGTATCAAAAGCTGAAAATATGTAGTCTCGAAGTCATTTCGCGAAATTTACGTTTTAAGTTTCTGTTTCCAAATTCAAACGGATGTATCTTCGCCAATAATTGTCAGAAGTTAGAATTTCTTTCAACATTATGAAGCCCTTTTTATATATTTTGATTCTGCATCAAAAGCTGAAAATATGTAGTCTCGAAGTCATTTCGAGAAATTGACGTTTTAAGTTTCGGTTTCCAAATTCAAACGGATGTATCTTCGCCAATAATTGTCAGAAGTTAGAATTTCTTTCAACATTATGAAGCCCTTTTTATATATTTTGATTCTGCATCAAAAGCTGAAAATATGTAGTCTCGAAGTCATTTCGAGAAATTGACGTTTTAAGTTTCTGTTTCCAAATTCAAACGGATGTATCTTCGCCAATAATTGTCAGAAGTTAGAATTTCTTTCAACATTATGAAGCCCTTTTTATATATTTTGATTTTGCATCAAAAGCTGAAAATATGTAGTCTCGAAGTCATTTCGAGATATTGGCGTTTTAAGTTTCGGTTTCCAAATTCAAACGGATGTATCTTCGCCAATAATTGTCAGAAGTTAGAATTTCTTTCAACATTATAAAGCCCTTTTTATATATTTTGATTCTGCATCAAAAGCTGAAAATATGTAGTCGCGAAGTCATTTCGAGAAATTGACGTTTTAAGTTTCGGTTTCCAAATTCAAACGGATGTATCTTCGCCAATAATTGTCAGAAGTTAGAATTTCTTTCAACATTATAAAGCCCTTTTTATATATTTAGATTCTGCATCAAATGCTGAAAATATGTAGTCTCGAAGTCATTTCGAGATATTGGCGTTTTAAGTTTATTTTCCCAAACTCAAACGGATGTATCTTCGCCAATAATTGTCAGAAGTCAGAATTTCTTACAGCATTATGAAGCCCTTTTTATATATTTTGACTCTGCATCAAAAGCTGAAAATATGTAGTCTCAAAGTCAATTCGAGAAATTGACGTTTTAAGTTTCTGTTTCCAAATTCAAACGGATGTATCTTCGCCAATAATTGTCAGAAGTTAGAATTTCTTTCAACATTATAAAGCCCTTTTTATATATTTTGATTCTGCATCAAAAGCTGAAAATATGTAGTCTCAAAGTCAATTCGAGAAATTGACGTTTTAAGTTTCTGTTCCCAAATTCAAACGGATGTATCTTCGCCAATAATTGTCAAAAGTTAGAATTTCTTTCAACATTATGAAGCCCTTTTTATATATTTTGATTCTGCATCAAGAGCTGAAAATATGTTGTCTCAAAGTCAATTCGAGAAATTGACGTTTTAAGTTTCTGTTTCCAAATTCAAAAGGATGTATCTTCGCCAATAATTGTCAGAAGTTAGAATTTCTTTCAACATTATGAAGCCCTTTTTATATATTTTGACTCTGCATCAAAAGCTGCAAATATGTAGTCTCGAAGTCATTTCGAGAAATTGACGTTTTAAGTTTCTGTTTCCAAATTCAAACGGATGTATCTTCGCCAATAATTGTCAGAAGTTAGAATTTCTTTCAACATTATGAAGCCCTTTTTATATATTTTGATTCTGCATCAAAAGCTGAAAATATGTAGTCGCGAAGTCATTTCGAGAAATTGACGTTTCAAGTTTCGGTTTCCAAATTCAAACGGATGTATCTTCGCCAATAATTGTCAGCAGTTAGAATTTCTTTCAACATTATGAAGCCCTTTTTATATATTTTGATTCTGCAACAAAAGATATGGCCATTTATTTCAAGGTAGACCCTATTTAATGCTTTCCATATATTTTCTGTTAATCAACAATATCCCTTGCGGCAATTTTTTACTAAGATATGGCCATTTATTTCAAGGTAGACCCTATTTAATGCTTTCCATATATTTTCTGTTAATCAAGAATTTGGGCAATTTGAGACAAAGATATGGCCAATTATTTCAAGGTTAACCCTATTTAATGTTTGCCTTATATTTTCTATTAATCGAAGAATATCCCTTAATATCTTTCTTAGATGAGTCGCAAGTCAAATTGTTTTAATGCAGTTTTGTTTCAAAGATTGAGTGAATTCTAAAAACACTTCTATAATTGAAATGGGGCAATTTGAGACAAAGATATGGCCAATTATTTCAAGGTTGACCCTATTTAATGTTTGCCTTATATTTTCTATTAATCGAAGAATATCCCTTAATATCTTTCTTAGATGAGTCGGAAGTCAAATTATTTTAATGCACTTTTGTTTCAAAGATCAAGTGAATTCTAAAAACACCTTTATAATTGAAATGGGCCAATTTGAGACGAAGATATGGCCATTTATTTCAAGGTTGACCCTATTTAATGTTTGGCTTATATTTTCTATTAATCGAAGAATATCTCTTAATATCTTTTTTAGATGAGTCGGAAGTCAAATTATTTTAATGCAGTTTTGTTCCAAAGATCGATTGAATTCTAAAAACACCTTTATAATTTAAATGGGGCAATTTTTGACGAAGATATGGCCATTTATTTCAAGGTAGACCCTATTTAATGCTTTCCATATATTTTCTGTTAATCAACAATATCCCTTAATATCTTTCTTAGATGAGTCGGACGTCAAATTATTTTAATGCAGTTTTGTTTGAAAGATCAAGTGAATTCTAAAAACACCTTTATAATTGAAATGGGGCAATTTGAGACAAAGATATGGCCATTTGTTTCAAGGTAGACCCTATTTAATGCTTTCCATATATTTTCTATTATTCGAAGAATATCCCTTAATATCTTTCTTAGATGAGTCGCAAGTCAAATTATTTTAATGCAGTTTTGTTCCAAAGATCTAGTGAATTCGAAAAACACTTCTATAATTGAAATGGGGCAATTTTGGACGAAGATATGGCCATTTCTTTCAAGGTAGACCCTATTTAAAGCTTTCCATATATTTTCTGTTAATCAACAATATCCCTTAATATCTTTCTTAGATGAGTCGGAAGTCAAATTATTTTAATGCAGTTTTGTTCCAAAGATTGAGTGAATTCTAAAAACACTTCTATAATTGAAATGGGGCAATTTGAGACAAAGATATGGCCAATTATTTCAAGGTTGACCCTATTTAATGTTTGGCTTATATTTTCTATTAATCGAAGAATATCCCTTAATATCTTTCTTAGATGAGTCGGAAGTCAAATTTTTTTAATGCAGTTTTGTTTCAAAGATCAAGTGAATTCTTAAAACACCTGTATAATTGAAATGGGGCAATTTTGGACGAAGATATGGCCATTTATTTCAAGGTAGACCCTATTTAATGCTTTCCATATATTTTCTGTTAATCAACAATATCCCTTAATATCTTTCTTAGATGAGTTGGAAGTCAAATTATTTTAATGCAGTTTTGTTTCAAAGATTGAGTGAATTCTAAAAACACCTTTAAAATTGAAATGGGCCGATTTGAGACAAAGATATGGCCATTTATTTCAAGGTTGACCCTATTTAATGCTTTCCATATATTTTCTGTTAATCAACAATATCCCTTAATATCTTTCTTAGATGAGTCGCAAGTCAAATTGTTTTAATGCAGTTTTGTTTCAAAGATTGAGTGAATTCTAAAAACGCTTCTATAATTGAAATGGGGCAATTTGAGACAAAGATATGGCCAATTATTTCAAGGTTGACCCTATTTAATGTTTGCCTTATATTTTCTATTAATCGAAGAATATCCCTTAATATCTTTCTTAGATGAGTCGGAAGTCAAATTATTTTAATGCACTTTTGTTTCAAAGATCAAGTGAATTCTAAAAACACCTCTATAATTGAAATGGGCCAATTTGAGACAAAGATATGGCCATTTATTTCAAGGTTGACCCTATTTAATGTTTGGCTTATATTTTCTATTAATCGAAGAATATCTCTTAATATCTTTTTTAGATGAGTCGGAAGTCAAATTATTTTAATGCAGTTTTGTTTTAAAGATCAATTGAATTCTAAAAACACCTTTATAATTTAAATGGGGCAATTTTTGACGAAGATATGGCCATTTATTTCAAGGTAGACCCTATTTAATGCTTTCCATATATTTTCTGTTAATCAACAATATCCCTTAATATCTTTCTTAGATGAGTCAGAAGTCAAATTATTTTAATGCAGTTTTGTTTGAAAGATCAAGTGAATTCTAAAAACACATTTATAATTGAAATGGGGCAATTTGAGACAAAGATATGGCCATTTGTTTCAAGGTAGACCCTATTTAATGCTTTCCATATATTTTCTATTATTCGAAGAATATCCCTTAATATCTTTCTTAGATGAGTCGGAAGTCAAATTATTTTAATGCAGTTTTGTTCCAAAGATCGAGTGAATTCGAAAAACACTTCTATAATTGAAATGGGGCAATTTTGGACGAAGATATGGCCATTTATTTCAAGGTAGACCCTATTTAATGCTTTCCATATATTTTCTGTTAATCAACAATATCCCTTAATATCTTTCTTAGATGAGTCGGAAGTCAAATTATTTTAATGCACTTTTGTTTCAAAGATCAAGTGAATTCTAAAAACACCTCTATAATTGAAATGGGCCAATTTGAGACAAAGATATGGCCATTTATTTCAAGGTAGACCCTATTTAATGCTTTCAATATATTTTCTATTTAATGAATATCCCTTAATATCTTTTTTAGATGAGTCGGAAGTCAAATTATTTTAATGCAGTTTTGTTTCAAAGATCGATTGAATTCTAAAAACACTTCTATAATTGAAATGGGGCAATTTGAGACAAAGATATGGCCATTTATTTCAAGGTTGACCCTATTTAATGTTTGGCTTATATTTTCTATTAATCGAAGAATATCCCTTAATATCTTTCTTAGATGAGTCGGAAGTCAAATTTTTTTTAATGCAGTTTTGTTTCAAAGATCAAGTGAATTCTTAAAACACCTGTATAATTGAAATGGGCCGATTTGAGACAAAGATATGGCCATTTATTTCAAGGTTGACCCTATTTAATGCTTTCCATATATTTTCTGTTAATCAACAATATCCCTTAATATCTTTCTTAGATGAGTTGGAAGTCAAATTATTTTAATGCAGTTTTGTTCCAAAGATTGAGTGAATTCTAAAAACACCTGTATAATTGAAATGGGCCGATTTGAGACAAAGATATGGCCATTTATTTCAAGGTTGACCCTATTTAATGCTTTCCATATATTTTCTGTTAATCAACAATATCCCTTAATATCTTTCTTAGATGAGTCGCAAGTCAAATTGTTTTAATGCAGTTTTGTTCCAAAGATTGAGTGAATTCTAAAAACACTTCTATAATTGAAATGGGGCAATTTGAGACAAAGATATGGCCAATTATTTCAAGGTTGACCCTATTTAATGTTTGCCTTATATTTTCTATTAATCGAAGAATATCCCTTAATATCTTTCTTAGATGAGTCGGAAGTCAAATTATTTTAATGCACTTTTGTTTGAAAGATCAAGTGAATTCTAAAAACACCTCTATAATTGAAATGGGCCAATTTGAGACAAAGATATGGCCATTTATTTCAAGGTTGACCCTATTTAATGTTTGGCTTATATTTTCTATTAATCGAAGAATATCTCTTAATATCTTTTTTAGATGAGTCGGAAGTCAAATTATTTTAATGCAGTTTTGTTTCAAAGATCGATTGAATTCTAAAAACACCTTTATAATTTAAATGGGGCAATTTTTGACGAAGATATGGCCATTTATTTCAAGGTAGACCCTATTTAATGCTTTCCATATATTTTCTGTTAATCAACAATATCCCTTAATATCTTTCTTAGATGAGTCGGAAGTCAAATTATTTTAATGCAGTTTTGTTTCATAGATCGAGTGAATTCTATAAACACTTTTATAATTGAAATGGGGCAATTTGAGACAAAGATATGGCCATTTGTTTCAAGGTAGACCCTATTTGATGCTTTCCATATATTTTCTATTATTCGAAGAATATCCCTTAATATCTTTCTTAGATGAGTCGGAAGTCAAATTATTTTAATGCAGTTTTGTTCCAAAGATCGAGTGAATTCGAAAAACACTTCTATAATTGAAATGGGGCAATTTTGGACGAAGATATGGCCATTTATTTCAAGGTAGACCCTATTTAATGCTTTCCATATATTTTCTGTTAATCAACAATATCCCTTAATATCTTTCTTAGATGAGTCGCAAGTCAAATTATTTTAATGCGGTTTTGTTCCAAAGATCAAGTGAATTCTAAAAACACTTCTATAATTGAAATGGGGCAATTTGAGACAAAGATATGGCCATTTATTTCAAGGTTGACCCTATTTAATGCTTTCCATATATTTTCTATTAATCGAAGAATATCCCTTAATATCTTTCTTAGATGAGTCGCAAGTCAAATTGTTTTAATGCAGTTTTGTTTCAAAGATTGAGTGAATTCTAAAAACACTTCTATAATTGAAATGGGGCAATTTGAGACAAAGATATGGCCAATTATTTCAAGGTTGACCCTATTTAATGTTTGCCTTATATTTTCTATTAATCGAAGAATATCCCTTAATATCTTTCTTAGATGAGTCGGAAGTCAAATTATTTTAAAGCACTTTTGTTTCAAAGATCAAGTGAATTCTAAAAACACCTTTATAATTGAAATGGGCCAATTTGAGACGAAGATATGGCCATTTATTTCAAGGTTGACCCTATTTAATGTTTGCCTTATATTTTCTATTAATCGAAGAATATCCCTTAATATCTTTCTTAGATGAGTCGGAAGTCAAATTATTTTAATGCAGTTTTGTTTCAAAGATCAAGTGAATTCTAAAAACACCTTTATAATTGAAATGGGCCAATTTGAGACGAAGATATGGCCATTTATTTCAAGGTAGACCCTATTTAATGCTTTCCATATATTTTCTGTTAATCAACAATATCCCTTAATATCTTTCTTAGATGAGTCGCAAGTCAAATTATTTTAAAGCGGTTTTGTTTCAAAGATTGAGTGAATTCTAAAAACACTTCTATAATTGAAATGGGGCAATTTGAGACAAAGATATGGCCAATTATTTCAAGGTTGACCCTATTTAATGTTTGCCTTATATTTTCTATTAATCGAAGAATATCCCTTAATATCTTTCTTAGATGAGTCGGAAGTCAAATTATTTTAATGCACTTTTGTTTCAAAGATTGAGTGAATTCTAAAAACACTTCTATAATTGAAATGGGGCAATTTGAGACAAAGATATGGCCAATTATTTCAAGGTTGACCCTATTTAATGTTTGCCTTATATTTTCTATTAATCGAAGAATATCCCCTAATATCTTTCTTAGATGAGTCGGAAGTCAAATTATTTTAATGCACTTTTTGTTTCAAAGATCAAGTGAATTCTAAAAACACCTTTATAATTGAAATGGGCCAATTTGAGACAAAGATATGGCCATTTATTTCAAGGTTGACCCTATTTAATGTTTGGCTTATATTTTCTATTAATCGAAGAATATCTCTTAATATCTTTTTTAGATGAGTCGGAAGTCAAATTATTTTAATGCAGTTTTGTTCCAAAGATCGATTGAATTTTAAAAACACCTTTATAATTTAAATGGGGCAATTTTTGACGAAGATATGGCCATTTATTTCAAGGTAGACCCTATTTAATGCTTTCCATATATTTTCTGTTAATCAACAATATCCCTTAATATCTTTCTTAGATGAGTCAGAAGTCAAATTATTTTAATGCAGTTTTGTTTGAAAGATCAAGTGAATTCTAAAAACACCTTTATAATTGAAATGGGGCAATTTGAGACAAAGATATGGCCATTTGTTTCAAGGTAGACCCTATTTAATGCTTTCCATATATTTTCTATTATTCGAAGAATATCCCTTAATATCTTTCTTAGATGAGTCGGAAGTCAAATTATTTTAATGCAGTTTTGTTCCAAAGATCGAGTGAATTCGAAAAACACTTCTATAATTGAAATGGGGCAATTTTTGACGAAGATATGGCCATTTATTTCAAGGTAGACCCTATTTAAAGCTTTCCATATATTTTCTGTTAATCAACAATATCCCTTAATATCTTTCTTAGATGAGTCGGAAGTCAAATTATTTTAATGCAGTTTTGTTCCAAAGATTGAGTGAATTCTAAAAACACTTCTATAATTGAAATGGGGCAATTTGAGACAAAGATATGGCCAATTATTTCAAGGTTGACCCTATTTAATGTTTGGCTTATATTTTCAATTAATCGAAGAATATCCCTTAATATCTTTCTTAGATGAGTCGGAAGTCAAATTATTTTAATGCAGTTTTGTTTCAAAGATCAAGTGAATTCTTAAAACACCTGTATAATTGAAATGGGTCAATTTTGGACGAAGATATGGCCATTTATTTCAAGGTAGACCCTATTTAATGCTTTCCATATATTTTCTGTTAATCAACAATATCCCTTAATATCTTTCTTAGATGAGTTGGAAGTCAAATTATTTTAATGCAGTTTTGTTTCAAAGATTGAGTGAATTCTAAAAACACCTTTATAATTGAAATGGGCCAATTTGAGACAAAGATATGGCCATTTATTTCAAGGTTGACCCTATTTAATGCTTGCCTTATATTTTCTATTAATCGAAGAATATCTCTTAATATCTTTCTTAGATGAGTCGGAAGTCAAATTATTTTAATGCAGTTTTGTTCCAAAGATCGATTGAATTCTAAAAACACCCTTATAATTGAAATGGAGCAATTTTTGACGAAGATATGGCCATTTATTTCATGGTAGACCCTATTTAATGCTTTCCATATATTTTCTATTTATCGAAGAATATCCCTTAATATCTTTCTTAGATGAGTCGGAAGTCAAATTATTTTAATGCAGTTTTGTTTCATAGATCGAGTGAATTCTATAAACACTTTTATAATTGAAATGTGGCAATTTTTGACGAAGATATGGCCATTTATTTCAAGGTAGACCCTATTTAATGCTTTCCATATATTTTCTATTTATCGAAGAATATCCCTTAATACCTTTCTTAGATGAGTCGGAAGTCAAATCATTTTAATGCAGTTTTGTTCCAAAGATCGAGCGAATTCCAAAAAACTTATTTATAATTGAAATGGGGCAATTTTTGACGAAGATATGGCCATTTATTTCAAGGTAGACCCTATTTAATGCTTTCCATATATTTTCTATTTATCGAAGAATATCCCTTAATATCTTTCTTAGATGAGTCGGAAGTCAAATTATTTTAATGCAGTTTTGTTCCAAAGATCAAGTGAATTCTAAAAACACTTCTATAATTGAAATGGGGCAATTTTGGACGAAGATATGGCCATTTATTTCAAGGTAGACCCTATTTAATGCTTTCCATATATTTTCTGTTAATCAACAATATCCCTTAATATCTTTCTTAGATGAGTCGCAAGTCAAATTATTTTAATGCAGTTTTGTTCCAAAGATCGAGCGAATTCCAAAAACTTCTTTATAATTGAAATGGGGCAATTTTTGACGAAGATATGGCCATTTATTTCAAGGTAGACCCTATTTAATGCTTTCCATATATTTTCTATTTATCGAAGAATATCCCTTAATACCTTTCTTAGATGAGTCGGAAGTCAAATTATTTTAATGCAGTTTTGTTTCAAAGATCGAGCGAATTCCAAAAACTTCTTTATAATTGAAATGGGGCAATTTTTGACGAAGATATGGCCATTTATTTCAAGGTAGACCCTATTTAATGCTTTCCATATATTTTTTATTTATCGAAGAATATCCCTTAATATCTTTCTTAGATGAGTCGGAAGTCAAATTATTTTAATGCAGTTTTGTTCCAAAGATCGAGTGAATTCTAAAAACACTTCTATAATTGAAATGGGGCAATTTTGGACGAAGATATGGCCATTTATTTCAAGGTAGACCCTATTTAATGCTTTCCATATATTTTCTGTTAATCAACAATATCCCTTAATATCTTTCTTAGATGAGTCGCAAGTCAAATTATTTTA
Organism: Drosophila grimshawi; assembly: GCF_018153295.1. Lineage (NCBI taxonomy): Eukaryota > Metazoa > Arthropoda > Insecta > Diptera > Drosophilidae > Drosophila > Drosophila grimshawi. Next base: position 138,722 of record NW_025062671.1, on the reverse strand, counting down.
ATGCAGTTTTGTTTCAAAGATTGAGTGAATTCTAAAAACACTTCTATAATTGAAATGGGGCAATTTGAGACAAAGATATGGCCAATTATTTCAAGGTTGACCCTATTTAATGTTTGCCTTATATTTTCTATTAATCGAAGAATATCCCTTAATATCTTTCTTAGATGAGTCGGAAGTCAAATTATTTTAATGCAGTTTTGTTTCAAAGATCAAGTGAATTCTAAAAACACCTTTATAATTGAAATGGGCCAATTTGAGACAAAGATATGGCCATTTATTTCAAGGTTGACCCTATTTAATGTTTGGCTTATATTTTCTATTAATCGAAGAATATCTCTTAATATCTTTTTTAGATGAGTCGGAAGTCAAATTATTTTAATGCAGTTTTGTTTCAAAGATCGATTGAATTCTAAAAACACCTTTATAATTTAAATGGGGCAATTTTTGACGAAGATATGGCCATTTATTTCAAGGTAGACCCTATTTAATGCTTTCCATATATTTTCTGTTAATCAACAATATCCCTTAATATCTTTCTTAGATGAGTCAGAAGTCAAATTATTTTAATGCAGTTTTGTTTGAAAGATCAAGTGAATTCTAAAAACACCTTTATAATTGAAATGGGGCAATTTGAGACAAAGATATGGCCATTTATTTCAAGGTAGACCCTATTTAATGCTTGCCTTATATTTTCTATTATTCGAAGAATATCCCTTAATATCTTTCTTAGATGAGTCGGAAGTCAAATTATTTTAATGCAGTTTTGTTCCAAAGATCGAGTGAATTCGAAAAACACTTCTATAATTGAAATGGGGCAATTTTGGACGAAGATATGGCCATTTATTTCAAGGTAGACCCTATTTAATGCTTTCCATATATTTTCTGTTAATCAACAATATCCCTTAATATCTTTCTTAGATGAGTCGCAAGTCAAATTATTTTAATGCGGTTTTGTTTCAAAGATTGAGTGAATTCTAAAAACACTTCTATAATTGAAATGGGGCAATTTGAGACAAAGATATGGCCAATTATTTCAAGGTTGACCCTATTTAATGTTTGCCTTATATTTTCTATTAATCGAAGAATATCCCTTAATATCTTTCTTAGATGAGTCAGAAGTCAAATTATTTTAATCCAGTTTTGTTTGAAAGATCAAGTGAATTCTATAAACACCTTTATAATTGAAATGGGCCAATTTGAGACAAAGATATGGCCATTTATTTCAAGGTTGACCCTATTTAATGCTTTCCATATATTTTCTATTAATCGAAGAATATCTTTTAATATCTTTCTTAGATGAGTCGGAAGTCAAATTATTTTAATGCAGTTTTGTTCCAAAGAATTCTAAAAACACTTCTATAATTGAAATGGGGCAATTTTTGACGAAGATATGGCCATTTATTTCAAGGTAGACCCTATTTAATGCTTTCCATATATTTTCTATTATTCGAAGAATATCCCTTAATATCTTTCTTAGATGAGTCGGAAGTCAAATTATTTTAATGCAGTTTTGTTTGAAAGATCAAGTGAATTCTAAAAACACCTTTATAATTGAAATGGGGCAATTTAAGACAAAGATATGGCCAGTTATTTCAAGGTAGACCCTATTTAATGCTTTCCATATATTTTCTATTTATCGAAGAATATCCCTTAATATCTTTCTTAGATGAGTCGGAAGTCAAATTATTTTAATGCAGTTTTGTTCCAAAGATCGAGTGAATTCTAAAAAAACCTTTATAATTGAAATGGGGCAATTTTGGACGAAGAAATGGCCATTTATTTCAAGGTAGACCCTATTTAATGCTTTCCATATATTTTCTGTTAATCAACAATATCCCTTAATATCTTTCTTAGATGAGTCGGAAGTCAAATTATTTTATTGCAGTTTTGTTCCAAAGATTGAGTGAATTCTAAAAACACCTTTATAATTGAAATGGGGCAATTTGAGACAAAGATATGGCCATTTATTTCAAGGTTGACCCTATTTAATGTTTGCCTTATATTTTCTATTATTCGAAGAATATCTCTTAATATCTTTCTTAGATGAGTCGGAAGTCAAATTATTTTAATGCAGTTTTGTTCCAAAGATCGATTGAATTCTAAAAACACCTTTATAATTGAAATGGGGCAATTTTTGACAAAGATATGGCCATTTATTTCATGGTAGACCCTATTTAATGCTTTCCATATATTTTCTATTTATCGAAGAATATCCCTTAATATCTTTCTTAGATGAGTCGGAAGTCAAATTATTTTAATGCTGTTTTGTTCCAAAGATCGAGTGAATTCTAAAAACAACTTTATAATTGAAATGGGGCAATTTTTGACGAAGATATGGCCATTTATTTCAAGGTAGACCCTATTTAATGCTTTCCATATATTTTCTATTATTCGAAGAATATCCCTTAATATCTTTCTTAGATGAGTCGGAAGTCAAATTATTTTAATGCAGTTTTGTTTGAAAGATCAAGTGAATTCTAAAAACACCTTTATAATTGAAATGGGCCAATTTGAGACAAAGATATGGCCATTTATTTCAAGGTTGACCCTATTTAATGCTTTCCATATATTTTCTATTAATCGAAGAATATCTTTTAATATCTTTCTTAGATGAGTCGGAAGTCAAATTATTTTAATGCAGTTTTGTTCCAAAGAATTCTAAAAACACTTCTATAATTGAAATGGGGCAATTTTTGACGAAGATATGGCCATTTATTTCAAGGTAGACCCTATTTAATGCTTTCCATATATTTTCTATTATTCGAAGAATATCCCTTAATATCTTTCTTAGATGAGTCGGAAGTCAAATTATTTTAATGCAGTTTTGTTTGAAAGATCAAGTGAATTCTAAAAACACCTTTATAATTGAAATGGGGCAATTTAAGACAAAGATATGGCCAGTTATTTCAAGGTAGACCCTATTTAATGCTTTCCATATATTTTCTATTTATCGAAGAATATCTTTTAATATCTTTCTTAGATGAGTCGGAAGTCAAATTATTTTAATGCAGTTTTGTTCCAAAGATCGAGTGAATTCTAAAAAAACCTTTATAATTGAAATGGGGCAATTTTGGACGAAGAAATGGCCATTTATTTCAAGGTAGACCCTATTTAATGCTTTCCATATATTTTCTGTTAATCAACAATATCCCTTAATATCTTTCTTAGATGAGTCGGAAGTCAAATTATTTTAATGCAGTTTTGTTCCAAAGATTGAGTGAATTCTAAAAACACCTTTATAATTGAAATGGGGCAATTTGAGACAAAGATATGGCCATTTATTTCAAGGTTGACCCTATTTAATGTTTGCCTTATATTTTCTATTATTCGAAGAATATCTCTTAATATCTTTCTTAGATGAGTCGGAAGTCAAATTATTTTAATGCAGTTTTGTTCCAAAGATCGATTGAATTCTAAAAACACCTTTATAATTGAAATGGGGCAATTTTTGACAAAGATATGGCCATTTATTTCATGGTAGACCCTATTTAATGCTTTCCATATATTTTCTATTTATCGAAGAATATCCCTTAATATCTTTCTTAGATGAGTCGGAAGTCAAATTATTTTAATGCTGTTTTGTTCCAAAGATCGAGTGAATTCTAAAAACACCTTTATAATTGAAATGGGGCAATTTTTTACGAAGATATGGCCATTTATTTCAAGGTAGACCCTATTTAATGCTTTCCATATATTTTCTGTTAATCAAAGAATATCCCTTAATACCTTTCTTAGATGAGTCGGAAGTCAAATTATTTTAATGTAGTTTTGTTCCAAAGATCGAGTGAATTCCAAAAACTTCTTTATAATTGAAATGGGGCAATTTTTGACGAAGATATGGCCATTTAATTCAAGGTAGACCCTATTTAATGCTTTCCATATATTTTCTATTTATCGAAGAATATCCCTTAATATCTTTCTTAGATGAATCGGAAGTCAAATTATTTTAATGCAGTTTTGTTCCAAAGATCGATTGAATTCTAAAATCACCTTTATAATTGAAATGGGGCAATTTTGGACGAAGATATGGCCATTTATTTCAAGGTAGACCCTATTTAATGCTTTCCATATATTTTCTGTTAATCAACAATATCCCTTAATATCTTTCTTAGATGAGTCGAAAGTCAAATTATTTTAATGCAGTTTTGTTCCAAAGATTGAGTGAATTCTAAAAACACTTTTACAATTGAAATGGGGCAATTTGAGACAAAGATATGGCCAATTATTTCAAGGTTGACCCTATTTAATGTTTGGCTTATATTTTCTATTAATCGAAGAATATCCCTTAATATCTTTCTTAGATGAGTCGGAAGTCAAATTATTTTATTGCAGTTTTGTTCCAAAGATTGAGTGAATTCTAAAAACACCTTTATAATTGAAATGGGGCAATTTGAGACGAAGATATGGCCATTTATTTCAAGGTTGACCCTATTTAATGCTTTCCATATATTTTCTGTTAATCAAAGAATATCCCTTAATATCTTTCTTAGATGAGTCGGAAGTCAAATTATTTTAATGCAGTTTTGTTCCAAAGATTGAGTGAATTCCAAAAACTTCTTTATAATTGAAATGGGGCAATTTTTGACGAAGATATGGCCATTTAATTCAAGGTAGACCCTATTTAATGCTTTCCATATATTTTCTATTTATCGAAGAATATCCCTTAATATCTTTCTTAGATGAATCGGAAGTCAAATTATTTTAATGCAGTTTTGTTCCAAAGATCGATTGAATTCTAAAAACACCTTTATAATTGAAATGGGGCAATTTTGGACGAAGATATGGCCATTTATTTCAAGGTAGACCCTATTTAATGCTTTCCATATATTTTCTGTTAATCAACAATATCCCTTAATATCTTTCTTAGATGAGTCGGAAGTCAAATTATTTTAATGCAGTTTTGTTCCAAAGATTGAGTGAATTCTAAAAACACTTCTATAATTGAAATGGGGCAATTTGAGACAAAGATATGGCCAATTATTTCAAGGTTGACCCTATTTAATGTTTGGCTTATATTTTCTATTAATCGAAGAATATCCCTTAATATCTTTCTTAGATGAGTCGGAAGTCAAATTATTTTAATGCAGTTTTGTTTCAAAGATCAAGTGAATTCTTAAAATACCTTTATAATTTAAATGGGGCAATTTTTGACGAAGATATGGCCATTTATTTCAAGGTAGACCATATTTAATGCTTTCCATATATTTTCCATTATTCGAAGAATATCCCTTAATATCTTTCTTAGATGAACGGAAGTCAAATTATTTTAATGAAGTTTTGTTATAAACATCAAGTGAATTCTAAAAACACCTTTATAATTGCAAATGGGGCAATTTTTGACGAAGATATGGCTATTTTTTTCAAGGTAGACCCTATTTAATGCTTTCCATATATTTTCTATTTATCGAAGAATATCCCTTAATATCTTTCTTAGATGAGTCGGAAGTCAAATTATTTTAATGCAGTTTTGTTCCAAAGATCAGGCGAATTCCAAAAACAACTTTATAATTAAAATGGGGCAATTTTTGACGAAGATATGGCCATTTATTTCAAGGTAGACCCTATTTAATGCTTTCCATATATTTTCTATTATTCGAAGAATATCCCTTAATATCTTTCTCAGATGAGTCGGAAGTCAAATTATTTTAATGCAGTTTTGTTCCAAAGATCAGGCGAATTCCAAAAACAACTTTATAATTAAAATGGGGCAATTTTTGACGAAGATATGGCCATTTATTTCAAGGTAGACCCTATTTAATGCTTTCCATATATTTTCTATTATTCGAAGAATATCCCTTAATATCTTTCTTAGATGAGTCGGAAGTCAAATTATTTTAATGCAGTTTTGTTTGAAAGATCAAGTGAATTTTAAAAACACCTTTATAATTGAAATGGGGCAATTTTTGACGAAGATATGGCCATTTATTTCATGGTAGACCCTATTTAATACTTTCCACCTTTATAATTGAAATGGGGCAATTTTTGACGAAGATATGGCCATTTATTTCATGGTAGACCCTATTTAATACTTTCCATATATTTTCTATTTATCGAAGAATATCCCTTAATTCCTTTCTTAGATGAGTCGGAAGTCAAATTATTTTAATGCAGTTTTGTTCCAAAGATCAGGCGAATTCCAAAAACAACTTTATAATTAAAATGGGGCAATTTTTGACGAAGATATGGCCATTTATTTCAAGGTAGACCCTATTTAATGCTTTCCATATATTTTCTATTATTCGAAGAATATCCCTTAATATCTTTCTTAGATGAGTCGGAAGTCAAATTATTTTAATGCATTTTTATTCCAAAGAATTCTAAAAACACCTTTATAATTGAAATGGGGCAATTTTTGACGAAGATATGGCCATTTATTTCAAGGTAGACCCTATTTAATGCTTTCCATATATTTTCTATTATTCGAAGAATATCCCTTAATATCTTTCTTAGATGAGTCGGAAGTCAAATTATTTTAATGCATTATTTTTCCAAAGAATTCCAAAAACACCTTTATAATTGAAATGGGGCAATTTTTGACGAAGATATGGCCATTTATTTTAAGGTAGACCCTATTTAATGCTTTCCATATATTTTCTATTTATCGAAGAATATCCCTTAATATCTTTCTTAGATGAGTCGGAAGTCAAATTATTTTAGTGCAGTTTTGTTCCAAAGATCGAGTGAATTCTAAAAACACCTTTATAATTGAAATGGGGCAATTTTGGACGAAGATATGGCCATTTATTTCAATGTAGACCCTATTTAATGCTTTCCATATATTTTCTGTTAATCAACAATATCCCTTAATATCTTTCTTAGATGAGTCGGAAGTCAAATTATTTTAATGTAGTTTTGTTCCAAAGATTGAGTGAATTCTAAAAACACCTTTATAATTGAAATGGGCCAATTTGAGACAAAGATATGGCCATTTATTTCAAGGTTGACCCTATTTAATGTTTGCCTTATATTTTCTATTAATCGAAGAATATCCCTTAATATCTTTCTTAGATGAGTCGGAAGTCAAATTATTTTTAATGCAGTTTTGTTCCAAAGATCGACTGATTTCTGAAAACACCTTTATAATTGAAATGGGGCAATTTTTGACGGAGATATGGCCATTTATTTCATGGTAGACCCTATTTAATGCTTTCCATATATTTTCTGTTAATCAAGAATATCCCTTAATATCTTTCTTAGATGAGTCGAAAGTCAAATTATTTTAATGCAGTTTTGTTCCAAAGATTGAGTGAATTCTAAAAACACCTCTATAATTGAAATGGGGCAATTTGAGACAAAGATATGGCCAATTATTTCAAGGTTGACCCAATTTAATGTTTGGCATATATTTTCTATTAATCGAAGAATATCCCTTAATATCTTTCTTAGATGAGTCGGAAGTCAAATTATTTTAATGCAGTTTTGTTTCAAAGATCGAGAGAATTCTATAAACTCCTTTATAATTGAAATGTGGCAAATTTTGACGAAGATATGGCCATTTATTTCAAGGTAGACCCTATTTAATGCTTTCCACATATTTTCTATTTATCGAAGAATATCCCTTAATACCTTTTTAGATGAGTCGGAAGTCAAATTATTTTAATGCAGTTTTGTTCCAAAGATCGAGCGAATTCCAAAAACTTCTTTATAATTGAAATGGGGCAATTTTTGACGAAGATATGGCCATTTATTTCAAGGTAGACCCTATATAATGATTTCCATATATTTTCTATTTATCGAAGAATATCCCTTAATATCTTTCTTAGATGAGTCGGAAGTCAAATTATTTTAATGCAGTTTTGTTCCAAAGATCGAGTGAATTCTAAAAACACCTTTATAATTGAAATGGGGCAATTTTGGACGAAGATATGGCCATTTATTTCAAGGTAGACCCTATTTAATGCTTTCCATATATTTTCTGTTAATCAACAATATACCTTAATATCTTTCTTAGATGAGTCGCAAGTCAAATTATTTTAATGCAGTTTTGTTTCAAAGATGGAGTGAATTCTAAAAACACTTCTATAATTGAAATGGGGCAATTTGAGACAAAGATATGGCCAATTATTTCAAGGTTGACCCTATTTAATGTTTGCCTTATATTTTCTATTAATCGAAGAATATCCCTTAATATCTTTCTTAGATGAGTCGGAAGTCAAATTATTTTAATGCAGTTTTGTTCCAAAGATCAAGCGAATTCTAAAAACACCTTTTTAATTGAAATTGGGCAATTTTAGATGAAGATATGGCCATTTATTTCAAGGTAGACCCTATTTAATGCTTTCCATATATTTTCTATTTATCGAAGAATATCCCTTAATATCTTTTTTAGATGAGTCGGAAGTCAAATTATTTTAATGCAGTTTTGTTCCAAAGATTGAGTGAATTCTAAAAACACCTTTATAATTTAAATGGGGCAATTTTTGACGAAGATATGGCCATTTATTTCAAGGTAGACCCTATTTAATGCTTTCCATATATTTTCTATTATTCGAAGAATATCCCTTAATATCTTTCTTAGATGAGTCGGAAGTCAAATTATTTTAATGCAGTTTTGTTTGAAAGATCAAGTGAATTCTAAAAACACCTTTATAATTGAAATGGGGCAATTTGAGACAAAGATATGGCCATTTATTTCAAGGTTGACCCTATTTATTGCTTTCCATATATTTTCTATTAATCGAAGAATATCTTTTAATATCTTTCTTAGATGAGTCGGAAGTCAAATTATTTTAATGCACTTTTGTTCCAAAGAATTTTAAAAACACCTTTATAATTGAAATGGGGCAATTTTTGACGAAGATATGGCCATTTATTTCAAGGTAGACCCTATTTAATGCTTTCCATATATTTTTTATTATTCGAAGAATATCCCTTAATATCTTTCTTAGATGAGTCGGAAGTCAAATTATTTTAATGCAGTTTTGTTTGAAAGATCAAGTGAATTCTAAAAACACCTTTATAATTGAAAAGGGGCAATTTGAGACAAAGATATGGCCATTTATTTCAAGGTAGACCCTATTTAATGCTTTCCATATATTTTCTATTTATCGAAGAATATCCCTTAATATCTTTCTTAGATGAGTCGGAAGTCAAATTATTTTAATGAAGTTTTGTTCCAAAGATCAAGTGAATTCTAAAAACACCTTTATAATTGAAATGGGGCAATTTTGGACGAAGATATGGCCATTTATTTCAAGGTAGACCCTATTTAATGCTTTCCATATATTTTCTGTTAATCAACAATATCCCTTAATATCTTTCTTAGATGAGTCAGAAGTCAAATTATTTTAATGCAGTTTTGTTCCAAAGATTGAGTGAATTTTAAAAACACCTCTATAATTGAAATGGGGCAATTTGAGACAAAGATATGGCCAATTATTTCAAGGTTGACCCTATTTAATGTTTGGCTTATATTTTCTATTAATCGAAGAATATCCCTTAATATCTTTCTTAGATGAGCCGGAAGTCAAATTATTTTAAAGCAGTCTTGTTTCAAAGATCAAGTGAATTCTAAAAACACCTTTATAATTGAAATAGGGCAATTTTTGACGAAGATATGGCCATTTATTTCATGGTAGACCCTATTTAATGCTTTCCATATATTTTCCATTTATCGAAGAATATCCCTTAATATCTTTCTTAGATGAGTCGGAAGTCAAATTATTTTAATGCAGTTTTGTTCCAAAGATCGAGTGAATTCTAAAAATACCTTTATAATTGAAATGTGGCAATTTTTGACGAAGATATGGCCATTTATTTCAAGGTAGACCCTATTTAATGTTTGGCTTATATTTTCTATTATTCGAAGAATATCCCTTAATATCTTTCTTAGATGAGTCGGAAGTCAAATTATTTTAATTAAATATGGCTATTTAATGCTTTCCATATATTTTCTATTTATCGAAGAATATCCCTTAATATCTTTCTTAGATGAGTCGGAAGTCAAATTATTTTAATGCAGTTTTGTTCCAAAGATCGAGTGAATTCTAAAAACACATTTATAATTGAAATGGGGCAATTTGAGACAAAGATATGGCCAATTATTTCAAGGTTGGCCCTATTTAATGTTTGGCTTATATTTTCTATTAATCGAAGAATATCCCTTAATATCTTTCTTAGATGAGTCGGAAGTCAAATTATTTTAATGCACTTTTGTTCCAAAGATTGAGTGAGTTCTAAAAACACCTTTATAATTGAAATGGAGCAATTTTTGACGAAGATGTGGCCATTTATTTCAAGGTAGACCCTATTTAATGCTTTCCATATATTTTCTATTTATCGAAGAATATCCCTTAATATCTTTCTTAGATGAGTCGAAAGTCAAATTATTTTAATGCAGTTTTGTTTTAAAGATCGAGTGAATTCTAAAAACACCTATACAATTGAAATGGGGCAATTTTTGACGAAGATATGGCCATTTATTTCAAGGTAGACCCTATTTAATGCTTTCCATATATTTTCTATTTATCGAAGAATATCCCTTAATATCTTTCTTAGATAAGTCGAAAGTTAAATTATTTTAATGCAGTTTTGTTCCAAAGATTGATTGAATTCTAAAAACACCTTTATAATTGAAATGGGGCAATTTTGGACGAAGATATGGCCATTTATTTCAAGGTAGACCCTATTTAATGCTTTCCATATATTTTCTGTTAATCAACAATATCCCTTAATATCTTTCTTAGATGAGTCGGAAGTCAAATTATTTTAATGCAGTTTTGTTCCAAAGATCGGGTGAGTTCTAAAAACACCTTTATGATTGAAATGGGGCAATTTTTGACGAAGATATGGCCATTTATTTCAAGGTAGACCCTATTTAATGCTTTCCATATATTTTCTGTTAATCAACAATATCCCTTAATATCTTTCTTAGATGAGTCGGAAGTCAAATTATTTTAATGCACTTTTGTTCCAAAGATTGAGTGAATTCTAAAAACACCTTTATAATTGAAATGGAGCAATTTTTGACGAAGATGTGGCCATTTATTTCAAGGTAGACCCTATTTAATGCTTTTCATATATTTTCTATTATTTGAAGAATATCCCTTAATATCTTTCTAAGATGAGTCGGAAGTCAAATTATTTTAATGCAGTTTTGTTTCAAAGATTGATTGAATTCTAAAAACACCTTTATAATTGAAACGGGGCAATTTTGGACGAAGATATGGCCCATTTATTTCAAGGTAGAGCTATTTAATGCTTTCCATATATTTTCTATTAATCGAAGAATATCCCTTAATATCTTTCTTAGATGAGTCGGAAGTCAAATTACTTTAATGCAGTTTTGTTCCAAAGATCGAGTGAATTCTAAAAACATCTTTATAGTTGAAATGGGGTAATTTTTGACGAAGATATGGCCATTTATTTCAAGGTAGACCCTATTTAATGCTTTCCATATATTTTCTATTTATCGAAGAATATCCCTTAATATCTTTCTTATATAAGTCGAAAGTCAAATTATTTTAATGCAGTTTTGTTCCAAAGATTGATTGAATTCTAAAAACACCTTTATAATTGAAATGGGGCAATTTTGGACGAAGATATGGCCATTTATTTCAAGGTAGACCCTATTTAATGCTTTCCATATATTTTCTGTTAATCAACAATATCCCTTAATATCTTTCTTAGATGAGTCGGAAGTCAAATTATTTTAATGCAGTTTTGTTCCAAATAATTCTAAAAACACCTTTATAATTGAAATGGGGCAATTTTTGACGAAGATATGGCCATTTATTTCAAGGTTGACCCTATTTAATGTTTGGCTTATATTTTCTATTAATCGAAGAATATCCCTTAATATCTTTCTTAGATGAGTCGAAAGTCAAATTATTTTAATGCAGTTTTGTTTCAGAGATCAATTGAATTCTAAAAACACCTTTATAATTGAAATCGGGCATTTTTTGACGAAGATATGGACATTTATTTCAAGGTAGACCCTATTTAATGCTTTCCATATATTTTCTATTATTCGAAGAATATCCCTTAATATCTTTCTTAGATGAGTCGGAAGTCAAATTATTTTGAAGCTGTTTTGTTTCAAAGATCAAGCGAATTCTAAAAACACCTTTATAGTTAAAATGGGGCAATTTTTAACGAAGATATGGCCATTTATTTCAAGGTAGACCCTATTTAATGCTTTCCATATATTTTCTATTTATCGAAGAATATCCCTTAATATCTTTCTTAATTGAGTGGAAAGTCAAATTACTTTAATGCAGTTTTGTTCCAAAGATCGAGTAAATTCTAAAAACATCTTTATAATTAAAATGGGGTAATTTTTGACGAAGATATGGCCATTTATTTCAAGGTAGACCCTATTTAATGCTTTCCATATATTTTCTATTTATCGAAGAATATCCCTTAATATCTTTCTTATATAAGTCGAAAGTCAAATTATTTTAATGCAGTTTTGTTCCAAAGATTGATTGAATTCTAAAAACACCTTTATAATTGAAATGGGGCAATTTTGGACGAAGATATGGCCATTTATTTCAAGGTAGACCCTATTTAATGCTTTCCATATATTTTCTGTTAATCAACAATATCCCTTAATATCTTTCTTAGATGAGTCGGAAGTCAAATTATTTTAATGCAGTTTTGTTCCAAAGATCGGGTGAGTTCTAAAAACACCTTTATGATTGAAATGGGGCAATTTTTGACGAAGATATGGCCATTTATTTCAAGGTAGACCCTATTTAATGCTTTCCATATATTTTCTGTTAATCAACAATATCCCTTAATATCTTTCTTAGATGAGTCGGAAGTCAAATTATTTTAATGCACTTTTGTTCCAAAGATTGAGTGAATTCTAAAAACACCTTTATAATTGAAATGGAGCAATTTTTGACGAAGATGTGGCCATTTATTTCAAGGTAGACCCTATTTAATGCTTTTCATATATTTTCTATTATTTGAAGAATATCCCTTAATATCTTTCTAAGATGAGTCGGAAGTCAAATTATTTTAATGCAGTTTTGTTTCAAAGATTGATTGAATTCTAAAAACACCTTTATAATTGAAACGGGGCAATTTTGGACGAAGATATGGCCCATTTATTTCAAGGTAGAGCTATTTAATGCTTTCCATATATTTTCTATTAATCGAAGAATATCCCTTAATATCTTTCTTAGATGAGTCGGAAGTCAAATTACTTTAATGCAGTTTTGTTCCAAAGATCGAGTGAATTCTAAAAACATCTTTATAGTTGAAATGGGGTAATTTTTGACGAAGATATGGCCATTTATTTCAAGGTAGACCCTATTTAATGCTTTCCATATATTTTCTATTTATCGAAGAATATCCCTTAATATCTTTCTTATATAAGTCGAAAGTCAAATTATTTTAATGCAGTTTTGTTCCAAAGATTGATTGAATTCTAAAAACACCTTTATAATTGAAATGGGGCAATTTTGGACGAAGATATGGCCATTTATTTCAAGGTAGACCCTATTTAATGCTTTCCATATATTTTCTGTTAATCAACAATATCCCTTAATATCTTTCTTAGATGAGTCGGAAGTCAAATTATTTTAATGCGGTTTTGTTCCAAAGATCGAGTGAATTCTAAACACACCTTTATAATTGAAATCGGGCAATTTGAGACGAAGATATGGCCATTTATTTCAAGGTAGAGCCTATTTAATGCTTTCCATATATTTTCTATTTATCGAAGAATATCCCTTAATATCTTTCTTAATTGAGTGGAAAGTCAAATTATTTTAATGCAGTTTTGTTCCAAAGATTGAGCGAATTTTAAAAACACCTTTATAATTGAAATGGGGCATTTTTTGACGAAGATATGGCCATTTATTTCAAGGTTGACACTATTTAATGTTTGGCTTATATTTTCTATTAATCGAAGAATATCCCTTAATACCTTTCTTAGATGAGTCGGAAGTCAAATTATTTTAACGCAGTTTTGTTCCAAAGATCGAGTGAATTCTAAAATTACCTTTATAATTGAAATGGGGCAATTTTGGACGAAGATATGGCCATATATTTCAAGGTAGACCCTATTTAATGCTTTCCATATATTTTCTATTCATCGAAGAATATCCCTTAATATCTTTCTTGGATGAGTCGGAAGTCAAATTATTTTAATGCAGTTTAGCTCCAAAGATTGAGTGAATTCAAAAAACACCTTTATAATTGAAATGGGGCAATTTTTGACGAAGATATGGCCATTTATTTCAAGGTAGACCCTATTTAATGCTTTCCATATATTTTCTATTAATCAAAGAATATCCCTTAATATCTTTCTTAGATGAGTCGGAAGTCAAATTATTTTAATGCAGTTTTGTTCCAAAAATTGAGTGAATTCTAAAAACACCTTTATAATTGAAATGGGGCAATTTTTGACGAAGATATGGCCATTTATTTCAAGGTAGACCCTATTTGATGCTTTCCATATATTTTCTGTTAATCAAAGAATATCCCTTAATATCTTTCTTAGATGAGTCGAAAGTCAAATTATTTTAATGCAGTTTTGTTCCAAAGATTGAGTGAATTCTTAAAACACTTTTATAATTGAAATGGGGCAATTTTTGACGAAGATATGGCCATTTAATTCAAGGTAGACCCTATTTAATGCTTTCCATATATTTTCTGTTAATCAAAGAATATCCCTTAATATTTTTTTTAGATGAGTCGGAAGTCAAATTATTTTAATGCAGTTTTGTTCCAAAGATTGAGTGAATTCTAAAAATACCTTTATAATTGAAATGGGGCAATTTTTGACGAAGATATGGCCATTTATTTCAAGGTAGACCCTATTTAATGCTTTCCATATATTTTCTGTTAATCGAAGAATATCCCTTAACATCTTTCTAAGATGAGTCGGAAGTCAAATTATTTTAATGCAGTTTTGTTCCAAAGATTGAGTAAATTCTAAAAACACCTTTATAATTGAAATGGGGCAATTTTTGACGAAGATATGGCCATTCATTTGTAGGTAGACCCTATTTAATGCTTTCCATATATTTTCTGTTAATCGAAGAATATCCCTTAATATCTTTCTTAGATGAGTCGGAAGTCAAATTATTTTAATGCAGTTTAGCTCCAAAGATTAAGTGAATTCTAAAAACACCTTTATAATTGAAATGGGGCAATTTTTGACGAAGATATGGCCATTTATTTCAAGGTAGACCCCATTTAATGCTTTCCATATATTTTCTATTAATCAAAGAATATCCCTTAATATCTTTCTTAGATGAGTCGGAAGTCAAATTATTTTAATGCAGTTTTTTCCAAAAATTGAGTGAATTGTAAAAACACCTTTATAATTGAAATGGGGCAGTTTTAGACGAAGATATGGCCATTTATTTCAAGGTTGACCCTATTTAATGTTTGGCTTATATTTTCTATTAATCGAAGAATATCCCTTAATATCTTTCTTAGATGAGTCGGAAGTCAAATTATTTTAATGCAGTTTTGTTCCAAATATTGAGTGAATTCATAAAACACCTTTATAATTGAAATGGGGCAATTTTTGACGAAGATATGGCCATTTATTTCAAGGTAGACCCTATTTATTGCTTTCCATATATTTTCTATTTGTCGAAGAATATCCCTTAATAGCTTTCTGAGATGAGTCGTAAGTCAAATTATTTTAATGCAGTTTTGTTCCAAAGATCGAGTGAATTCTAAAAACACCTTTATAATTGAAATGGGGCAATTTTACACGAAGATATGGCCATTTATTTCAAGGTAGACCCTATTTAATGCTTTCCATATATTTTCTGTTAATCAAAGAATATCCCTTAATATCTTTCTTAGATGAGTCGGAAGTCAAAATATTTTAATGCAGTTTTGTTCCAAGGATTGAGTGAATTCAATAAACACCTTTATAATTGAAATGGGGCAATTTTTGACGAAGATATGGCCATATATTTTAAGGTTGACCCTATTTAATGCTTTCCATATATTTTCTATTTATCGAAGAATATCCCTTAATATCTTTCTTGGATGAGTCGGAAGTCAAATTATTTTAATGCAGTTTAGCTCCAAAGATTGAGTGAATTCTAAAAACACCTTTATAATTGAAATGGGGCAATTTTTTACGAAGATATGGCCATTTATTTCAAGGTAGACCCTATTTAATGCTTTCCATATATTTTCTGTTAATCAAAGAATATCCCTTAATATCTTTCTTAGATGAGTCGGAAGTCAAAATATTTTAATGCAGTTTTGTTCCAAGGATTGAGTGAATTCAATAAACACCTTTATAATTGAAATGGGGCAATTTTTGACGAAGATATGGCCATATATTTTAAGGTTGACCCTATTTAATGCTTTCCATATATTTTCTATTTATCGAAGAATATCCCTTAATATCTTTCTTGGATGAGTCGGAAGTCAAATTATTTTAATGCAGTTTAGCTCCAAAGATTGAGTAAATTCTAAAAACACCTTTATAATTGAAATGGGGCAATTTTTGACGAAGATATGGCCATTTATTTCAAGGTAGACCCTATTTAATGCTTTCCATATATTTTCTGTTAATCAAAGAATATCCCTTAATATCTTTCTTAGATGAGTCGGAAGTCAAATTATTTTAATGCAGTTTTGTTCCAAAGATTGAGTGAATTCTTAAAACACTTTTATAATTGAAATGGGGCAATTTTTGACGAAGATATGGCCATTTAATTCAAGGTAGACCCTATTTAATGCTTTCCATATATTTTCTGTTAATCAAAGAATATCCCTTAATATCTTTCTTAGATGAGTCGGAAGTCAAATTATTTTAATGCAGTTTAGCTCCAAAGACTGAGTGAATTCTAAAAACACCTTTATAATTGAAATGGGGCAATTTTTGACGAAGATATGGCCATTTATTTCAAGGTAGACCCTATTTAATGCTTTCCATATATTTTCTATTAATCAAAGAATATCCCTTAATATCTTTCTTAGATGAGTCGGAAGTCAAAATATTTTAATGCAGTTTTGTTCCAAGGATTGAGTGAATTCAACAAACACCTTTATAATTGAAATGGGGCAATTTTTGACGAAGATATGGCCATATATTTTAAGGTTGACCCTATTTAATGCTTTCCATATATTTTCTATTTATCGAAGAATATCCCTTAATATCTTTCTTGGATGAGTCGGAAGTCAAATTATTTTAATGCAGTTTTGTTCCAAAGATCGAGTGAATTCTAAAACCACCTTTATAATTGCAATGGGGTAATTTTAGAAGAAGATATGGCCATTTATTTGAAGGTGACCCTATATAATGTTTGGCATATATTTTAAATTAATCGAAGAATATCCCTTAATATCTTTCTTAGATGAGTCGGAAGTCAAATTATTTTAATGCAGTTTTGTTTCAAAGATCGAGTCAATTCCAAAAACACCTTTATAATTGAAATGGGGCAATTTTTGACGAAGATATGGCCATTTATTTCAAGGTAGACCCTATTTAATGCTTTCCATATATTTTCTATTTATCGAAGAATATCCCTTAATATCTTTCTTAGATGAGTCGGAAGTCAACGTATTTTACTGTTGTTTTGTTCTAAAGATTGAGTAAATTCTAAAAACACCTTTATAATTGAAATGGAGCAATTTTTGACGAAGATATGGCCATTTAGTTCAAGGTAGACCCTATTTAATGCTTTCCATATATTTTCTGTTAATCAAAGAATATCCCTTAATATCTTTCTTAGGTGAGTCGGAAGTCAAATTATTTTAATACAGTTTTGTTGCAAAGACTGATTGAATTCTAAAAACACCTTTATAATTGAAATGGGGCAATTTTGGACGAAGATATGGCCATTTATTTCAAGGTAGAGCCTATTTAATGCTTTCCATATATTTTCTATTAATCGAAGAATATCCCTTAATATCTTTCTTAGATGAGTCGGAAGTCAAATTACTTTAATGCAGTTTTGTTCCAAAGATCGAGTGAATTCTAAAAACATCTTTATAGTTGAAATGGGGTAATTTTTGACGAAGATATGGCCATTTATTTCAAGGTAGACCCTATTTAATGCTTTCCATATATTTTCTGTTAATCGAACAATATCCCTTAATATCTTTCTTAGATGAGTCGGAAGTCAAATTATTTTAATGCAGTTTTGTTCCAAAGATTGAGTGAATTCTAAAAACACCTTTGTAATTGAAATGGGGCAATTTTTGACGAAGATGTGGCCATTTATTTCAAGGTTGACCCTATTTAATGCTTTTCATATATTTTCTATTATTTGAAGAATATCCCTTAATATCTTTCTTAGATGAGTTGGAAGTCAAATTATTTTAATGCAGTTTTGTTTCAAAGATTGACTGAATTCTAAAAACACCTTTATAATTGAAATGGGGCAATTTTGGACGAAGATATGGCCATTTATTTCAAGGTAGAGCCTATTTAATGCTTTCCATATATTTTCTATTAATCGAAGAATATCCCTTAATATCTTTCTTAGATGAGTCGGAAGTCAAATTACTTTAATGCAGTTTTGTTCCAAAGATCGAGTGAATTCTAAAAACATCTTTATAATTGAAATGGGGCAATTTTTGACGAAGATATGGCCATTTATTTCAAGGTAGACCCTATTTAATGCTTTCCATATATTTTCTATTTATCGAAGAATATCCCCTAATATCTTTCTTAGATGAGTCGGAAGTCAAATTATTTTAATGCAGTTTTGTTCCAAATATTGAGTGAATTCTTAAAACACCTTTATAATTCAAATGGGGCAATTTTTGACGAAGATATGGCCATTTATTTCAAGGTAGACCCTATTTAATGCTTTCCATATATTTTCTATTAATCGAAGAATATCCCTTAATATCTTTCTAAAATGAGTCGGAAGTCAAATTATTTTAATGTTGTTTTGTTCTAAGGATTAAGTAAAGTCTAAAAACACCTTTATAATTGAAATGGGGCAATTTTTGACGTAGATATGGCCATTTATTTCAAGGTAGACCCTATTTATGGCTTTCCATATATTTTCTATTTATCGAAGAATATCCCTTAATATCTTTCTTTGATGAGTCGGAAGTCAAATTATTTTAATGTTGTTTTGTTCTAAGGATTAAGTAAAGTCTAAAAACACCTTTATAATTGAAATGGGGCAATTTTTGACGTAGATATGGCCATTTATTTCAAGGTAGACCCTATTTAATGCTTTCCATATATTTTCTGTTAATCAAAGAATATCCCTTAATATCTTTCTTAGATGAATCGGAAGTCAAATTATTTTAATGCAGTTTTGTTCCAAAGATTGACTGAATTCTAAAAACACCTTTATAATTGAAATGGGGCAATTTTGGACGAAGATATGGCCATTTATTTCAAGGTAGAGCCTATTTAATGCTTTCCATATATTTTCTATTAATCGAAGAATATCCCTTAATATCTTTCTTAGATGAGTCGGAAGTCAAATTACTTTAATGCAGTTTTGTTCCAAAGATCGAGTGAATTCTAAAAACATCTTTATAGTTGAAATGGGGTAATTTTTGACGAAGATATGGCCATTTATTTCAAGGTAGACCCTATTTAATGCTTTCCATATATTTTCTATTTATCGAAGAATATCCCTTAATATCTTTCTTAGATGAGTCGGAAGTCAAATTATTTTAATGCAGTTTTGTTCCAAATATTGAGTGAATTCTTAAAACACCTTTATAATTCAAATGGGGCAATTTTTGACGAAGATATGGCCATTTATTTCAAGGTAGACCCTATTTAATGCTTTCCATATATTTTCTATTAATCGAAGAATATCCCTTAATATCTTTCTAAAATGAGTCGGAAGTCAAATTATTTTAATGCAGTTTTGTTCCAAAGATTGAGTGAATTCATAAAACACCTTTATAATTGAAATGGGGCAATTTTTGACGAAGATATGGCCATTTATTTCAAGGTAGACCCTATTTAATGCTTTCCATATATTTTCTATTTGTCGAAGAATATCCCTTAATATCTTTCTTAGATGAGTCTGAAGTCAACGTATTTTAATGCAGTTTTGTTCCAAAGATCGAGTGAATTCTAAAAACACCTTTATAATTGAAATGAGGCAATTTTAGACGAAGATATGGCCATTTATTTCAAGGTTGACCCTATTTAATGTTTGGCTTATATTTTCTATTAATCGAAGAATATCCCTTAATATCTTTCTTAGATGAGTCGGAAGTCAAATTATTTTAAAGCAGTTTTATTTCAAAGATCGAGCGAATTCTAAAAACACCTTTATAATTGAAATGGGGCAATTTTTGACGAAGATATGGTCATTTATTTCAAGGTTGACCCTATTTAATGTTTGGCTTATATTTTCTATTAATCGAAGAATATCCCTTAATATCTTTCTTAGATGAGTCGGAAGTCAAATTATTTTAATGCAGTTTTGTTCCAAAGATTAAGTGAATTCTAAAAACACCTTTATAATTGAAATGGGGCAATTTTTGACGAAGATATGGCCATTTATTTCAAAGTTGACCCTATTTAATGTTTGGCTTATATTTTCTATTAATCGAAGAATATCCCTTAATATCTTTCTTAGATGAGTCGGAAGTCAAATTATTTTAATGCAGTTTTGTTTCAAAGATTGAGTGAATTCTAAAAACACCTTTATAATTGAAATGGGGCAATTTTTGACGAAGATATGGCCATTTATTTCAAGGTAGACCCTATTTAATGCTTTCCAATTATATTTTCTGTTTATCAAAGAATATCCCTTAATATCTTTCTTAGATGAGTCGGAAGTCAAATTATTTTAATGCAGTTTTGTTCCAAAGATTGAGTGAATTCTAAAAACACCTTTATAATTGAATTGGGGCAATTTTAGACGAAGATATGGCCATTTATTTCAAGGTTGACCTCATTTAATGTTTGGCTTATATTTTCTATTAATCGAAGAATATCCCTTAATATCTTTCTTAGATGAGTCGGAAGTCAAATTATTTTAATGCAGTTTTGTTTCAAAGATTGAGTGAATTCTAAAAACACCTTTTTAATTGAAATGGGGCAATTTTTGACGAAGATATGGCCATTTATTTCAAGGTAGACCCTATTTATGGCTTTCCATATATTTTCTATTTATCGAAGAATATCCCTTAATATCTTTCTTTGATGAGTCGGAAGTCAAATTATTTTAATGTTGTTTTGTTCTAAGGATTAAGTAAAGTCTAAAAACACCTTTATAATTGAAATGGGGCAATTTTTGACGTAGATATGGCCATTTATTTCAAGGTAGACCCTATTTAATGCTTTCCATATATTTTCTGTTAATCAAAGAATATCCCTTAATATCTTTCTTAGATGAGTCGGAAGTCAAATTATTTTAATGCAGTTTTGTTCCAAAGATTGAGTGAATTCTAAAAACACCTTTATAATTGCATTGGGGCAATTTTAGAGGAAGATATGGCCATTTATTTCAAGGTTGACCCTATTTAATGTTTGGCTTATATTTTCTATTAATCGAAGAATATCCCTTAATTTATTTCTTAGATGAGTCGAAAGTCAAATTATTTTAATGCAGTTTTATTTCAAAGATCGAGCGAATTCTAAAAACACGTTTATAATTGAAATGGGGCAATTTTTGACGAAGATATAAGGTAGACCATATTTAATGCTTTCCATATATTTTCTGTTAATCAAAGAATATCCCTTAATATCTTTCTTAGATGAGTCGGAAGTCAAATTATTTTAATGCAGTTTTGTTCCAAATATTGAGTGAATTCATAAAACACCTTTATAATTGAAATGGGGCAATTTTTGACGAAGATATGGCCATTTATTTCAAGGTAGACCCTATTTAATGCTTTCCAATTATTTTCTGTTAATCAAAGAATATCCCTTAATATCTTTCTTAGATGAGTCGGAAGTTAAATTAGTTTAATGCAGTTTTGTTCCAAAGATCAAGTGAATTCTAAAACACCTTTATAATTGAAATGGTGTAATTTTGGACGAAGATATGGCCATTTATTTCAAGGTAGACCCCATTTAATGCTTTCCAATTATTTTCTGTTAATCAAAGAATATCCCTTAATATCTTCCTTAGATGAGTCGGAAGTCAAATTATTTTAATGCAGTTTTGTTTCAAAGATTGAGTGAATTCTAAAAACACCTTTATAATTGAAATGGGGCAATTTTTGACGAAGATATGGCCATTTATTTCAAGGTAGACCCTATTTAATGGCTTTCCATATATTTTCTATTTATCGAAGAATATCCCTTAATATCTTTCTTTGATGAGTCGGAAGTCAAATTATTTTAATGTTGTTTTGTTCTAAGGATTAAGTAAAGTCTAAAAACACCTTTATAATTGAAATGGGGCAATTTTTGACGTAGATATGGCCATTTATTTCAAGGTAGACCCTATTTAATGCTTTCCATATATTTTCTGTTAATCAAAGAATATCCCTTAATATCTTTCTTAGATGAGTCGGAAGTCAAATTATTTTAATGCAGTTTTGTTCCAAAGATTGAGTGAATTCTAAAAACACCTTTATAATTGCATTGGGGCAATTTTAGACGAAGATATGGCCATTTATTTCAAGGTTGACCCTATTTAATGTTTGGCTTATATTTTCTATTAATCGAAGAATATCCCTTAATTTATTTCTTAGATGAGTCGAAAGTCAAATTATTTTAATGCAGTTTTATTTCAAAGATCGAGCGAATTCTAAAAACACCTTTATAATTGAAATGGGGCAATTTTTGACGAAGATATGGCCATTTATTTCAAGGTAGACCCTATTTAATGCTTTCCATATATTTTCTGTTAATCAAAGAATATCCCTTAATATCTTTCTTAGATGAGTCGGAAGTCAAATTATTTTAATGCAGTTTTGTTCCAAAGATCGAGTGAATTCCAAAAACACCTTTATAATTGAAATGGGGTAATTTTTGACGAAGATATGGCCATTTATTTCAAGGTAGACCCTATTTAATGCTTTCCAATTATTTTCTGTTAATCAAAGAATATCCCTTAATATCTTTCTTAGATGAGTCGAAAGTCAAATTATTTTAATGCAGTTTTGTTCTAAAGATTGAGTGAATTCTAAAAACACCTTTATAATTGAAATGGGGCAATTTTTGACGAAGATATGGCCATTTATTTCAAGGTAGACCCTATTTAATGCTTTCCATATATTTTCTGTTAATCGAAGAATATCCCTTAATATCTTTCTTAGATGAGTCGGAAGTCAAATTATTTTAATGCAGTTTTGTTCCAAAGATTGAGTGAATTCTAAAAACACCTTTATAATTGAAATGGGGCAATTTTTGACGAAGATATGGCCATTTATTTCAAGGTAGACCCTATTTAATGCTTTCCATATATTTTCTATTAATCAAGAATATCCCTTAATATCTTTCTAAGATGAGTCGGAAGTCAAATTATTTTAATGCAGTTTTGTTCCATAGATTGAGTGAATTCTAAAAACACCTTTATAATTGAAATGGGGCAATTTTTGACGAAGATATGGCCATTTATTTCAAGGTAGACCCTATTTAATGCTTTCCATATATTTTCTATTTATCGAAGAATATCCCTTAATATCTTTCTTAGATGAGTCGGAAGTCAAATTATTTTAATGTTGTTTTGTTCTAAAGATTGAGTGAAACTCTAAAAACACCTTTATAATTGAAATGGGGCAATTTTTGACGAAGATATGGCCATTTATTTCAAGGTAGACCCTATTTAATGCTTTGGCTATATATTTTCTATTAATCGAAGAATATCCCTTAATATCTTTCTTAGATGAGTCGGAAGTCAAATTATTTTAATGCAGTTTTGTTCCAAAGATTGAGTGAATTCTAAAAACACCTTTATAATTGAAATGGGGCAATTTTTGACGAAGATATGGCCATTTATTTCAAGGTAGACCCTATTTAATGCTTTCCATTATATTTTCTATTTATCGAAGAATATCCCTTAATATCTTTCTTAGATGAGTCGGAAGTCAAATTATTTTAATGCAGTTTTGTTCCAAAGATTGAGTGAATTCTAAAAACACCTTTATAATTGAAATGGGGCAATTTTTGACGAAGATATGGCCATTTATTTCAAGGTAGACCCTATTTAATGCTTTCCATATATTTTCTATTAATCGAAGAATATCCCTTAATATCTTTCTTAGATGAGTCGGAAGTCAAATTATTTTAATGCAGTTTTGTTCCAAAGATTGAGTGAATTCTAAAAACACCTTTATAATTGAAATGGGGCAATTTTTGACGAAGATATGGCCATTTATTTCAAGGTAGACCCTATTTAATGGCTTTCCATATATTTTCTATTTATCGAAGAATATCCCTTAATATCTTTCTTTGATGAGTCGGAAGTCAAATTATTTTAATGTTGTTTTGTTCTAAAGATTGAGTAAATTCTAAAAACACCTTTATAATTGAAATGGGGCAATTTTTGACGAAGATATGGCCATTTATTTCAAGGTAGACCCTATTTAATGCTTTCCATATATTTTCTGTTAATCAAAGAATATCCCTTAATATCTTTCTTAGATGAGTCGGAAGTCAAATTATTTTAATGCAGTTTTGTTCCAAAGATTGAGTGAATTCTAAAAACACCTTTGTAATCGAAAGGGGGCAATTTTTGACGAAGATATGGCCATTTATTTCAAGGTTGACCCTATTTAATGTTTGCCTTATATTTTCTATTAATCGAAGAATATCCCTTAATATCTTTCTTAGATGAGTCGAAAGTCAAATTATTTTAATGCAGTTTTGTTTCAAAGATCGAGCGAATTCTAAAAACACGTTTATAATTGAAATGGGGCAATTTTTGACGAAGATAATTTATTTCAAGGTAGACCCTATTTAATGCTTTCCATATATTTTCTGTTAATCAAAGAATATCCCTTAATATCTTTCTTAGATGAGTCGGAAGTCAAATTATTTTAATGCAGTTTTGTTCCAAAGATTGAGTGAATTCTAAAAACACCTTTATAATTGAAATGGGGCAATTTTTGACGAAGATATGGCCATTTATTTCAAGGTAGACCCTATTTAATGCTTTCCAATTATTTTCTGTTAATCAAAGAATATCCCTTAATATCTTTCTTAGATGAGTCGGAAGTTAAATTATTTTAATGCAGTTTTGTTCCAAAGATCAAGTGAATTCTAAAACACCTTTATAATTGAAATGGGGTAATTTTGGACGAAGATATGGCCATTTATTTCAAGGTAGACCCCATTTAATGCTTTCCAAATATTTTCTGTTAATCAAAGAATATCCCTTAATATCTTCCTTAGATGAGTCGGAAGTCAAATTATTTTAATGCAGTTTTGTTTCAAAGATTGAGTGAATTCTAAAAACACCTTTATAATTGAAATGGGGCAATTTTTGACGAAGATATGGCCATTTATTTCAAGGTAGACCCTATTTATGGCTTTCCATATATTTTCTATTTATCGAAGAATATCCCTTAATATCTTTCTTAGATGAGTCGGAAGTCAAATTATTTTAATGTTGTTTTATTCTAAGGATTAAGTAAATTCTAAAAACACCTTTATAATTGAAATGGGGCAATTTTTGACGAAGATATGGCCATTTATTTCAAGGTAGACCCTATTTAATGCTTTCCATATATTTTCTGTTAATCAAAGAATATCCCTTAATATCTTTCTTAGATGAGTCGGAAGTCAAATTATTTTAATGCAGTTTTGTTCCAAAGATTGAGTGAATTCTAAAAACACCTTTATAATTGCAATGGGGCAATTTTAGACGAAGATATGGCCATTTATTTCAAGGTTGACCCTATTTAATGTTTGGCTTATATTTTCTATTAATCGAAGAATATCCCTTAATTTATTTCTTAGATGAGTCGAAAGTCAAATTATTTTAATGCAGTTTTATTTCAAAGATCGAGCGAATTCTAAAAACACGTTTATAATTGAAATGGGGCAATTTTTGACGAAGATAGGATTTATTTCAAGGTAGACCCTATTTAATGCTTTCCATATATTTTCTGTTAATCAAAGAATATCCCTTAATATCTTTCTTAGATGAGTCGGAAGTCAAATTATTTTAATGCAGTTTTGTTCCAAAGATTGAGTGAATTCATAAAACACCTTTATAATTGAAATGGGGCAATTTTTGACGAAGATATGGCCATTTATTTCAAGGTAGACCCTATTTAATGCTTTCCAATTATTTTCTGTTAATCAAAGAATATCCCTTAATATCTTTCTTAGATGAGTCGGAAGTTAAATTATTTTAATGCAGTTTTGTTCCAAAGATCAAGTGAATTCCAAAAACACCTTTATAATTGAAATGGGGTAATTTTGGACGAAGATATGGCCATTTATTTCAAGGTAGACCCTATTTAATGCTTTCCAATTATTTTCTGTTAATCAAAGAATATCCCTTAATATCTTTCTTAGATGAGTCGAAAGTCAAATTATTTTAATGCAGTTTTGTTCTAAAGATTGAGTGAATTCTAAAAACACCTTTATAATTGAAATGGGGCAATTTTTGACAAAGATATGGCCATTTATTTCAAGGTAGACCCTATTTAATGCTTTCCATATATTTTCTGTTAATCGAAGAATATCCCTTAATATCTTTCTAAGATGAGTCGGAAGTCAAATTATTTTAATGCAGTTTTGTTCCAAATATTGAGTGAATTCTAAAAACACCTTTACAATTGAAATGGGGCAATTTTTGACGAAGATATGGCCATTTATTTCAAGGTAGACCCTATTTAATGCTTTCCATATATTTTCTATTAATCGAAGAATATCCCTTAATATCTTTCTAAGATGAGTCGGAAGTCAAATTATTTTAACGCAGTTTTGTTCCAAAGATTGGGTGAATTCATAAAACACCTTTATAATTGAAATGGGGCAATTTTTGACGAAGATATGGCCACTTATTTCAAGGTAGACCCTATTTAATGCTTTCCATATATTTTCTATTAATCGAAGAATATCCCTTAATATCTTTCTAAGATGAGTCGGAAGTCAAATTATTTTAATGCAGTTTTGTTCCAAAGATTGAGTGAATTCTAAAAACACCTTTATAATTGCATTGGGGCAATCTTAGACGAAGATATGGCCATTTATTTCAAGGTTGACCCTATTTAATGTTTGGCTTGTATTTTCTATTAATCGAAGAATATCCCTTAATTTATTTCTTAGATGAGTCGAAAGTCAAATTATTTTAATGCAGTTTTATTTCAAAGATCGAGCGAATTCTTAAAACACCTTTATAATTCAAATGGGGCAATTTTTGACGAAGATAAGGTAGACCATATTTAATGCTTTCCATATATTTTCTGTTAATCAAAGAATATCCCTTAATATCTTTCTAAGATGAGTCGGAAGTCAAATTATTTTAATGCAGTTTTGTTCCAAATATTGAGTGAATTCATAAAACACCTTTATAATTGAAATGGGGCAATTTTTGACGAAGATATGGCCATTTATTTCAAGGTAGACCCTATTTAATGCTTTCCAATTATTTTCTGTTAATCAAAGAATATCCCTTAATATCTTTCTTAGATGAGTCGGAAGTTAAATTAGTTTAATGCAGTTTTGTTCCAAAGATCAAGTGAATTCTAAAACACCTTTATAATTGAAATGGTGTAATTTTGGACGAAGATATGGCCATTTATTTCAAGGTAGACCCTATTTAATGCTTTCCAATTATTTTCTGTTAATCAAAGAATATCCCTTAATATCTTTCTTAGATGAGTCGAAAGTCAAATTATTTTAATGCAGTTTTGTTCCAAAGATTGAGTGAATTCTTAAATCACCTTTATAATTGAAATGGGGCAATTTTTGACGAAGATATGGCCATTTATTTCAAGGTAGACCCTATTTAATGCTTTCCATATATTTTCTGTTAATCGAAGAATATCCCTTAATATCTTTCTAAGATGAGTCGGAAGTCAAATTATTTTAATGCAGTTTTGTTCCAAAGATTGAGTGAATTCTAAAAACACCTTTACAATTGAAATGGGGCAATTTTTGACGAAGATATGGCCATTTATTTCAAGGTAGACCCTATTTAATGCTTTCCATATATTTTCTATTAATCGAAGAATATCCCTTAATATCTTTCTAAGATGAGTCGGAAGTCAAATTATTTTAATGCAGTTTTGTTCCAAAGATTGGGTGAATTCATAAAACACCTTTATAATTGAAATGGGGCAATTTTTGACGAAGATATGGCCACTTATTTCAAGGTAGACCCTATTTAATGCTTTCCATATATTTTCTATTAATCGAAGAATATCCCTTAATATCTTTCTTAGATGAGTCGGAAGTCAAATTATTTTAATGCAGTTTTGTTCCAAAAATTGAGTGAATTCTAAAAACACCTTTATAATTGAAATGGGGCAATTTTTGACGAAGATATGGCCATTTATTTCAAGGTAGACCCCATTTAATGCTTTCCATATATTTTCTGTTAATCAAAGAATATTCCTTAATATCTTTCTTAGATGAGTCGGAAGTCAAATTATTTTAATGTTGTTTTGTTCTAAGGATTAAGTAAACTCTAAAAACACCTTTATAATTGAAATGGGGCAATTTTTGACGTATATATGGCCATTTATTTCAAGGTAGACCCTATTTAATGCTTTCCATATATTTTCTGTTAATCAAAGAATATCCCTTAATATCTTCCTTAGATGAGTCGGAAGTCAAATTATTTTGATGCAGTTTTGTTCCAAAGATTGAGTGAATTCTAAAAACACCTTTATAATTGCATTGGGGCAATTTTAGACGTAGATATGGCCATTTATTTCAAGGTTGACCCTATTTAATGTTTGGCTTATATTTTCTATTAATCGAAGAATATCCCTTAATTTATTTCTTAGATGAGTCGAAAGTCAAATTATTTTAATGCAGTTTTATTTCAACGATCGAGCGAATTCTAAAAACACGTTTATAATTGAAATGGGGCAATTTTTGACGAAGATAAGGTAGACCATATTTAATGCTTTCCATATATTTTCTGTTAATCAAAGAATATCCCTTAATATCTTTCTTAGATGAGTCGGAAGTCAAATTATTTTAATGCAGTTTTGTTCCAAATATTGAGTGAATTCATAAAACACCTTTATAATTGAAATAAGGCAATTTTTGACGAAGATATGGCCATTTATTTCAAGGTAGACCCTATTTAATGCTTTCCAATTATTTTCTGTTAATCAAAGAATATCCCTTAATATCTTTCTTAGATGAGTCGGAAGTTAAATAAGTTTAATGCAGTTTTGTTCCAAAGATCAAGTGAATTCTAAAACACCTTTATAATTGAAATGGTGTAATTTTGGACGAAGATATGGCCATTTATTTCAAGGTTGACCCTATTTAATGTTTGGCTTATATTTTCTATTAATCGAAGAATATCCCTTAATATCTTTCTTAGATGAGTCGGAAGTCAAATTATTTTAATGCAGTTTTGTTCCGAAGATTGAGTGAATTCCAAAAACACCTTTATAATTGAAATGGGGCAATTTTTGACGAAGATATGGCCATTTATTTCAAGGTAGACCCTATTTAATGCTTTCCATATATTTTCTATTTATCGAAGAATATCCCTTAATATCTTTCTTTGATGAGTCGGAAGTCAAATTATTTTAATGTTGTTTTGTTCTAAGAATTAAGTAAACTCTAAAAACACCTTTATAATTGAAATGGGGCAATTTTTGACGTAGATATGGCCATTTATTTCAAGGTAGACCCTATTTAATGCTTTCCAATTATTTTCTGTTAATCAAAGAATATCCCTTAATATCTTTCTTAGATGAGTCGGAAGTCAAATTATTTTAATGCAGTTTTGTTCCAAAGATTGAGTGAATTCTAAAAACACCTTTATAATTGCATTGGGGCAATTTTAGACGAAGATATGGCCATTTATTTCAAGGTTGACCCTATTTAATGTTTGGCTTATATTTTCTATTAATCGAAGAATATCCCTTAATTTATTTCTTAGATGAGTCGAAAGTCAAATTATTTTAATGCAGTTTTATTTCAAAGATCGAGCGAATTCTAAAAACACGTTTATAATTGAAATGGGGCAATTTTTGACGAAGATAAGGTAGACCATATTTAATGCTTTCCATATATTTTCTGTTAATCAAAGAATATCCCTTAATATCTTTCTTAGATGAGTCGGAAGTCAAATTATTTTAATGCAGTTTTGTTCCAAAGATTGAGTGAATTCTAAAAACACCTTTATAATTGCATTGGGGCAATTTTAGACGAAGATATGGCCATTTATTTCAAGGTTGACCCTATTTAATGTTTGGCTTATATTTTCTATTAATCGAAGAATATCCCTTAATTTATTTCTTAGATGAGTCGGAAGTCAAATTATTTTAAAGCAGTTTTGTTCCGAAGATTGAGTGAATTACAAAAACACGTTTATAATTGAAATGGGGCAATTTTTGACGAAGATAAGGTAGACCATATTTAATGCTTTCCATATATTTTCTGTTAATCAAAGAATATCCCTTAATATCTTTCTTAGATGAGTCGGAAGTCAAATTATTTTAATGCAGTTTTGTTCCGAAGATTGAGTGAATTCCAAAAACACCTTTATAATTGAAATGGGGCAATTTTTGACGAAGATATGGCCATTTATTTCAAGGTTGACCCTATTTAATGTTTGGCTTATATTTTCTATTAATCAAAGAATATCCCTTAATATCTTTCTTAGATGAGTCGGAAGTCAAATTATTTTAATGCAGTTTTGTTCCAAAAATTGAGTGAATTCTAAAAACACCTTTATAATTGAAATGGGGCAATTTTTGACGAAGATATGGCCATTTATTTCAAGGTAGACCCTATTTAATGCTTTCCATATATTTTCTGTTAATCAAAGAATATTCCTTAATATCTTTCTTAGATGAGTCGGAAGTCAAATTATTTTAATGTTGTTTTGTTCTAAGGATTAAGTAAACTCTAAAAACACCTTTATAATTGAAATGGGGCAATTTTTGACGAAGATATGGCCATTTATTTCTAGGTAGACCCTATTTAATGCTTTCCATATATTTTCTGTTAATCAAAGAATATCCCTTAATATCTTTCTTAGATGAGTCGGAAGTCAAATTATTTTAATGCAGTTTTGTTCCAAAGATTGAGTGAATTCTAAAAACACCTTTATAATTGCATTGGGGCAATTTTAGACGAAGATATGGCCATTTATTTCAAGGTTGACCCTATTTAATGTTTGGCTTATATTTTCTATTAATCGAAGAATATCCCTTAATTTATTTCTTAGATGAGTCGAAAGTCAAATTATTTTAATGCAGTTTTATTTCAAAGATCGAGCGAATTCTAAAAACACGTTTATAATTGAAATGGGGCAATTTTTGACGAAGATAAGGTAGACCATATTTAATGCTTTCCATATATTTTCTGTTAATCAAAGAATATCCCTTAATATCTTTCTAAGATGAGTCGGAAGTCAAATTATTTTAATGCAGTTTTGTTCCAAATATTGAGTGAATTCATAAAACACCTTTATAATTGAAATGGGGCAATTTTTGACGAAGATATGGCCATTTATTTCAAGGTAGACCCTATTTAATGCTTTGCTAATTATTTTCTGTTAATCAAAGAATATCCCTTAATATCTTTCTTAGATGAGTCGGAAGTTAAATTAGTTTAATGCAGTTTTGTTCCAAAGATCAAGTGAATTCTAAAACACCTTTATAATTGAAATGGTGTAATTTTGGACGAAGATATGGCCATTTATTTCAAGGTTGACCCTATTTAATGTTTGGCTTATATTTTCTATTAATCGAAGAATATCCCTTAATATCTTTCTTAGATGAGTCGGAAGTCAAATTATTTTAATGCAGTTTTGTTCCGAAGATTGAGTGAATTCCAAAAACACCTTTATAATTGAAATGGGGCAATTTTTGACGAAGATATGGCCATTTATTTCAAGGTAGACCCCATTTAATGCTTTCCATATTTTTTCTATTAATCGAAGAATATCCCTTAATATCTTTCTTAGATGAGTCGGAAGTCAAATTATTTTAATGCAGTTTTGTTCCAAAAATTGAGTGAATTCTAAAAACACCTTTATAATTGAAATGGGGCAATTTTTGACGAAGATATGGCCATTTATTTCAAGGTAGACCCTATTTAATGCTTTCCATATATTTTCTGTTAATC
Organism: Drosophila grimshawi; assembly: GCF_018153295.1. Lineage (NCBI taxonomy): Eukaryota > Metazoa > Arthropoda > Insecta > Diptera > Drosophilidae > Drosophila > Drosophila grimshawi. The sequence goes on along the minus strand of NW_025062671.1, from coordinate 106,627 downwards.
AAAGAATATTCCTTAATATCTTTCTTAGATGAGTCGGAAGTCAAATTATTTTAATGTTGTTTTGTTCTAAGGATTAAGTAAACTCTAAGAACACCTTTATAATTGAAATGGGGCAATTTTTGACGTATATATGGCCATTTATTTCAAGGTAGACCCTATTTAATGCTTTCCATATATTTTCTGTTAATCAAAGAATATCCCTTAATATCTTCCTTAGATGAGTCGGAAGTCAAATTATTTTGATGCAGTTTTGTTCCAAAGATTGAGTGAATTCTAAAAACACCTTTATAATTGCATTGGGGCAATTTTAGACGTAGATATGGCCATTTATTTCAAGGTTGACCCTATTTAATGTTTGGCTTATATTTTCTATTAATCGAAGAATATCCCTTAATTTATTTCTTAGATGAGTCGAAAGTCAAATTATTTTAATGCAGTTTTATTTCAAAGATCGAGCGAATTCTAAAAACACGTTTATAATTGAAATGGGGCAATTTTTGACGAAGATAAGGTAGACCATATTTAATGCTTTCCATATATTTTCTGTTAATCAAAGAATATCCCTTAATATCTTTCTTAGATGAGTCGGAAGTCAAATTATTTTAATGCAGTTTTGTTCTAAGAATTAAGTAAACTCTAAAAACACCTTTATAATTGAAATGGGGCAATTTTTGACGTAGATATGGCCATTTATTTCAAGGTAGACCCTATTTAATGCTTTCCAATTATTTTCTGTTAATCAAAGAATATCCCTTAATATCTTTCTTAGATGAGTCGGAAGTCAAATTATTTTAATGCAGTTTTGTTCCAAAGATTGAGTGAATTCTAAAAACACCTTTATAATTGCATTGGGGCAATTTTAGACGAAGATATGGCCATTTATTTCAAGGTTGACCCTATTTAATGTTTGGCTTATATTTTCTATTAATCGAAGAATATCCCTTAATTTATTTCTTAGATGAGTCGGAAGTCAAATTATTTTAATGCAGTTTTGTTCCGAAGATTGAGTGAATTCCAAAAACACCTTTATAATTGAAATGGGGCAATTTTTGACGAAGATATGGCCACTTATTTCAAGGTAGACCCCATTTAATGCTTTCCATATTTTTTCTATTAATCGAAGAATATCCCTTAATATCTTTCTTAGATGAGTCGGAAGTCAAATTATTTTAATGCAGTTTTGTTCCAAAAATTGAGTGAATTCTAAAAACACCTTTATAATTGAAATGGGGCAATTTTTGACGAAGATATGGCCATTTATTTCAAGGTAGACCCTATTTAATGCTTTCCATATATTTTCTGTTAATCAAAGAATATTCCTTAATATCTTTCTTAGATGAGTCGGAAGTCAAATTATTTTAATGTTGTTTTGTTCTAAGGATTAAGTAAACTCTAAGAACACCTTTATAATTGAAATGGGGCAATTTTTGACGTATATATGGCCATTTATTTCAAGGTAGACCCTATTTAATGCTTTCCATATATTTTCTGTTAATCAAAGAATATCCCTTAATATCTTCCTTAGATGAGTCGGAAGTCAAATTATTTTGATGCAGTTTTGTTCCAAAGATTGAGTGAATTCTAAAAACACCTTTATAATTGCATTGGGGCAATTTTAGACGTAGATATGGCCATTTATTTCAAGGTTGACCCTATTTAATGTTTGGCTTATATTTTCTATTAATCGAAGAATATCCCTTAATATATTTCTTAGATGAGTCGGAAGTCAAATTATTTTAAAGCAGTTTTGTTCCAAAAATTGAGTGAATTCTAAAACACCTTTATAATTGAAATGGGGCAATTTTAGACGAAGATAAGGTAGACCATATTTAATGCTTTCCATATATTTTCTGTTAATCAAAGAATATCCCTTAATATCTTTCTTAGATGAGTCGGAAGTCAAATTATTTTAATGCAGTTTTGTTCCAAATATTGAGTGAATTCATAAAACACCTTTATAATTGAAATGGGGCAATTTTTGACGAAGATATGGCCATTTATTTCAAGGTAGACCCTATTTAATGCTTTCCAATTATTTTCTGTTAATCAAAGAATATCCCTTAATATCTTTCTTAGATGAGTCGGAAGTTAAATTAGTTTAATGCAGTTTTGTTCCAAAGATCAAGTGAATTCTAAAACACCTTTATAATTGAAATGGTGTAATTTTGGACGAAGATATGGCCATTTATTTCAAGGTTGACCCTATTTAATGTTTGGCTTATATTTTCTATTAATCCAAGAATATCCCTTAATATCTTTCTTAGATGAGTCGGAAGTCAAATTATTTTAAAGCAGTTTTGTTCCGAAGATTGAGTGAATTCCAAAAACACCTTTATAATTGAAATGGGGCAATTTTTGACGAAGATATGGCCATTTATTTCAAGGTAGACCCTATTTAATGCTTTCCATATATTTTCTATTTATCGAAGAATATCCCTTAATATCTTTCTTTGATGAGTCGGAAGTCAAATTATTTTAATGTTGTTTTGTTCTAAGAATTAAGTAAACTCTAAAAACACCTTTATAATTGAAATGGGGCAATTTTTGACGAAGATATGGCCATTTATTTCAAGGTAGACCCTATTTAATGCTTTCCAATTATTTTCTGTTAATCAAAGAATATCCCTTAATATCTTTCTTAGATGAGTCGGAAGTCAAATTATTTTAATGCAGTTTTGTTCCAAAGATTGAGTGAATTCTAAAAACACCTTTATAATTGCATTGGGGCAATTTTAGACGAAGATATGGCCATTTATTTCAAGGTTGACCCTATTTAATGTTTGGCTTATATTTTCTATTAATCGAAGAATATCCCTTAATTTATTTCTTAGATGAGTCGAAAGTCAAATTATTTTAATGCAGTTTTATTTCAAAGATCGAGCGAATTCTAAAAACACGTTTATAATTGAAATGGGGCAATTTTTGACGAAGATAAGGTAGACCATATTTAATGCTTTCCATATATTTTCTGTTAATCAAAGAATATCCCTTAATATCTTTCTTAGATGAGTCGGAAGTCAAATTATTTTAATGCAGTTTTGTTCCAAATATTGAGTGAATTCATAAAACACCTTTATAATTGAAATGGGGCAATTTTTGACGAAGATATGGCCATTTATTTCAAGGTAGACCCTATTTAATGCTTTCCAATTATTTTCTGTTAATCAAAGAATATCCCTTAATATCTTTCTTAGATGAGTCGGAAGTCAAATTATTTTAATGCAGTTTTGTTCCAAAAATTGAGTGAATTCTAAAACACCTTTATAATTGAAATGGTGTAATTTTGGACGAAGATATGGCCATTTATTTCAAGGTAGACCCCATTTAATGCTTTCCAATTATTTTCTGTTAATCAAAGAATATCCCTTAATATCTTTCTTAGATGAGTCGGAAGTCAAATTATTTTAATGCAGTTTTGTTCCAAAAATTGAGTGAATTCTAAAAACACCTTTATAATTGAAATGGGGCAATTTTTGACGAAGATATGGCCATTTATTTCAAGGTAGACCCTATTTAATGCTTTCCATATATTTTCTGTTAATCAAAGAATATTCCTTAATATCTTTCTTAGATGAGTCGGAAGTCAAATTATTTTAATGTTGTTTTGTTCTAAGGATTAAGTAAACTCTAAAAACACCTTTATAATTGAAATGGGGCAATTTTTGACGAAGATATGGCCATTTATTTCTAGGTAGACCCTATTTAATGCTTTCCATATATTTTCTGTTAATCAAAGAATATCCCTTAATATCTTTCTTAGATGAGTCGGAAGTCAAATTATTTTAATGCAGTTTTGTTCCAAAGATTGAGTGAATTCTAAAAACACCTTTATAATTGCATTGGGGCAATTTTAGACGAAGATATGGCCATTTATTTCAAGGTTGACCCTATTTAATGTTTGGCTTATATTTTCTATTAATCGAAGAATATCCCTTAATTTATTTCTTAGATGAGTCGAAAGTCAAATTATTTTAATGCAGTTTTATTTCAAAGATCGAGCGAATTCTAAAAACACGTTTATAATTGAAATGGGGCAATTTTTGACGAAGATAAGGTAGACCATATTTAATGCTTTCCATATATTTTCTGTTAATCAAAGAATATCCCTTAATATCTTTCTTAGATGAGTCGGAAGTCAAATTATTTTAATGCAGTTTTGTTCCAAATATTGAGTGAATTCATAAAACACCTTTATAATTGAAATGGGGCAATTTTTGACGAAGATATGGCCATTTATTTCAAGGTAGACCCTATTTAATGCTTTCCATATATTTTCTATTTATCGAAGAATATCCCTTAATATCTTTCTTAGATGAGTCGGAAGTCAAATTATTTTAATGCAGTTTTGTTCCAAAGATCAAGTGAATTCTAAAACACCTTTATAATTGAAATGGTGTAATTTTGGACGAAGATATGGCCATTTATTTCAAGGTTGACCCTATTTAATGTTTGGCTTATATTTTCTATTAATCAAAGAATATCCCTTAATATCTTTCTTAGATGAGTCGGAAGTCAAATTATTTTAATGCAGTTTTGTTCCGAAGATTGAGTGAATTCCAAAAACACCTTTATAATTGAAATGGGGCAATTTTTGACGAAGATATGGCCATTTATTTCAAGGTAGACCCTATTTAATGCTTTCCATATATTTTCTATTTATCGAAGAATATCCCTTAATATCTTTCTTTGATGAGTCGGAAGTCAAATTATTTTAATGTTGTTTTGTTCTAAGGATTAAGTAAACTCTAAAAACACCTTTATAATTGAAATGGGGCAATTTTTGACGTAGATATGGCCATTTATTTCAAGGTAGACCCTATTTAATGCTTTCCATATATTTTCTGTTAATCAAAGAATATCCCTTAATATCTTTCTTAGATGAGTCGGAAGTCAAATTATTTTAATGCAGTTTTGTTCCAAAGATTGAGTGAATTCTAAAAACACCTTTATAATTGCATTGGGGCAATTTTAGACGAAGATATGGCCATTTATTTCAAGGTTGACCCTATTTAATGTTTGGCTTATATTTTCTATTAATCGAAGAATATTCCTTAATTTATTTCTTAGATGAGTCGAAAATCAAATTATTTTAATGCAGTTTTATTTCAAAGATCGAGCGAATTCTAAAAACACGTTTATAATTGAAATGGGGCAATTTTTGACGAAGATAAGGTAGACCATATTTAATGCTTTCCATATATTTTCTGTTAATCAAAGAATATCCCTTAATATCTTTCTTAGATGAGTCGGAAGTCAAATTATTTTAATGCAGTTTTGTTCCAAATATTGAGTGAATTCATAAAACACCTTTATAATTGAAATGGGGCAATTTTTGACGAAGATATGGCCATTTATTTCAAGGTAGACCCTATTTAATGCTTTCCAATTATTTTCTGTTAATCAAAGAATATCCCTTAATATCTTCCTTAGATGAGTCGGAAGTCAAATTATTTTAATGCAGTTTTGTTCCAAAGATTGAGTGAATTCTTAAATCACCTTTATAATTGAAATGGGGCAATTTTTGACGAAGATATGGCCATTTATTTCAAGGTAGACCCTATTTAATGCTTTCCAATTATTTTCTGTTAATCAAAGAATATCCCTTAATATCTTTCTTAGATGAGTCGGAAGTTAAATTAGTTTAATGCAGTTTTGTTCCAAGGATCAAGTAAACTCTAAAAACACCTTTATAATTGAAATGGGGCAATTTTGGACGAAGATATGGCCATTTATTTCAAGGTAGACCCTATTTAATGCTTTCCATATATTTTCTATTTATCGAAGAATATCCCTTAATATCTTTCTTAGATGAGTCGGAAGTCAAATTATTTTAATGCAGTTTTGTTCCAAAGATTGAGTGAATTCTTAAATCACCTTTATAATTGAAATGGGGCAATTTTTGACGAAGATATGGCCATTTATTTCAAGGTAGACCCTATTTAATGCTTTCCATATATTTTCTATTTATCGAAGAATATCCCTTAATATCTTTCTTAGATGAGTCGGAAGTCAAATTATTTTAATGCAGTTTTGTTCCAAAGATTGGGTGAATTCTAAAAACACCTTTATAATTGAAATGGGGCAATTTTTGACGAAGATATGGCCACTTATTTCAAGGTAGACCCTATTTAATGCTTTCCATATATTTTCTATTAATCGAAGAATATCCCTTAATATCTTTCTTAGATGAGTCGGAAGTCAAATTATTTTAATGCAGTTTTGTTCCAAAAATTGAGTGAATTCTAAAAACACCTTTATAATTGAAATGGGGCAATTTTTGACGAAGATATGGCCATTTATTTCAAGGTAGACCCTTATTTAATGCTTTCCATATATTTTCTGTTAATCAAACAATATCCCTTAATATCTTTCTTAGATGAGTCGGAAGTCAAATTATTTTAATGGAGTTTTGTTCCAAAGATCGAGTCAATTCTAAAAACACCTTTATAATTGAAATGCGGCAATTTAAGACGAAGATATGGCCATTTATTTCAAGGTAGAGCCTATTTAATGCTTTCCATATATTTTCTGCTAATCAAGAATATCCCTTAATATCTTTCTAAGATGAGTCGGAAGTCAAATTATTTTAATGCAGTTTAGCTCCAAATTTTTGACGAAGATATGGCCATTTATTTCAAGGTAGACCCTATTTAATGCTTTCCAATTATTTTCTGTTAATCAAAGAATATCCCTTAATATCTTTCTTAGATGAGTCGGAAGTTAAATTAGTTTAATGCAGTTTTGTTCCAAGGATCAAGCGAATTCTAAAAACACCTTTATAATTGAAATGGGGCAATTTTTGACGAAGGTATGGCCATTTATTTCAAGGTAGACCCCATTTAATGCTTTCCATATATTTTCTATTAATCAAAGAATATCCCTTAATATCTTTCTTAGATGAGTCGGAAGTCAAATTATTTTAATGCAGTTTTGTTTCAAAGATCGAGTCAATTCTAAAAACACCTTTATAATTGAAATGGGGCAATTTTTGACGAAGGTATGGCCATTTATTTCAAGGTAGACCCTATTTAATTCTTCCATATATTTTCTATTAATCAAAGAATATCCCTTAATATCTTTCTTTGATGAGTCGGAAGTCAAATTATTTTAATGTTGTTTTGTTCCAAAGATTGAGTGAATTCTAAAAACACCTTTATAATTGAAATGGGGCAATTTTTGACGAAGATATGGCCATTTATTTCAAGGTTGACCCTATTTAATGCTTTCCATATATTTTCTGTTAATCAAAGAATATTCCTTAATATCTTTCTTAGATGAGTCGGAAGTCAAATTATTTTAATGCGGTTTTGTTTCAAAGATCGAGTCAATTCTAAAAACACCTTTATAATTGAAATGGGGCAATTTTTGACGAAGATATGGCCATTTATTTCAAGGTAGACCCTATTTAATGCTTTCCATATATTTTCTATTTATCGAAGAATATCCCTTAATATCTTTCTTAGATGAGTCGGAAGTCAAATTATTTTAATGCAGTTTTGTTCCAAAGATCGAGTGAATTCTAAAAACACCTTTATAATTGAAATGGGGCAATTTTTGACGAAGATATGGCCATTTATTTCAAGGTAGACCCTATTTAATGCTTTCCATATATTTTTTGTTAATCAAAGAATATCCCTTAATATCTTTCTTAGATGAGTCGAAAGTCAAATTATTTTAATGCAGTTTTGTTCCAAAGATCAGGTGAATTCTAAAAACACCTTTATAATTGAAATGGGGCAATTTTTGACGAAGATAAGGCCATTTATTTCAAGGTGACCCTATTTAATGCTTTCCATATATTTTCTGTTAATCAAAGAATATCCCTTAATATCTTTCTTAGATGAGTCGGAAGTCAAATTATTTTAATGCAGTTTAGCTCCAAATTTTTGACGAAGATATGGCCATTTATTTCAAGGTAGACCCTATTTAATGCTCTCCAATTATTTTCTGTTAATCAAAGAATATCCCTTAATATATTTCTTAGATGAGTCGGAAGTTAAATTAGTTTAATGCAGTTTTGTTCCAAGGATCAAGTGAATTCTAAAAACACCTTTATAATTGAAATGGGGCAATTTTTGACGAAGATATGGCCATTTATTTCAAGGTAGAGCCTATTTAATGCTTTCCATATATTTTCTATTTATCGAAGAATATCCCTTAATATCTTCCTTAGATGAGTCGGAAGTCAAATTATTTTAATGCAGTTTTGTTCCAAAGATTGAGTGAATTCTTAAAACACCTTTATAATTGAAATGGGGCAATTTTTGACGAAGATATGGCCATTTATTTCAAGGTTGACCCTATTTAATGTTTGGCTTATATTTTCTATTAATCGAAGAATATCCCTTAATATCTTTCTTAGATGAGTCGGAAGTCAAATTATTTTAATGCAGTTTTGTTCCAAAGATTGAGTGAATTCTAAAAACACCTTTATAATTGAAATGGGGCAATTTTTGACGAAGATATGGCGATTTATTTCAAGGTAGACCCTATTTAATGCTTTCCATATATTTTCTGTTAATCAAGAATGTCCCTTAATATCTTTCTTAGATGAGTCGGAAGTCAAATTATTTTAATGCAGTTTTGTTTCAAAGATTGAGTGAATTCTTAAAACTCCTTTAAAATTGAAATGGGGCAATTTTTGACGAAGATATGGCCATTTATTTCAAGGTAGACCCTATTTAATGCTTTCCATATATTTTCTATTAATCGAAGAATATCCCTTAATATCTTTCTTAGATGAGTCGGAAGTCAAAATATTTTAATGCTGTTTTGTTCCAAAGATTGAGTGAATTCTTAAAACACCTTTATAATTGAAATGGGGCAATTTTTGACGAAGATATGGCCATTTATTTCAAGGTTGACCCTATTTAATGTTTGCCTTATATTTTCTATTAATCGAAGAATATCCCTTAATATCTTTCTTAGATGAGTCGGAAGTCAAATTATTTTAATGCAGTTTTGTTCCGAAGATTGAGTGAATTCTTAAAACACCTTTATAATTGAAATGGGGCAATTTTTGACGAAGATATGGCCATTTATTTCAAGGTAGACCCTATTTAATGCTTTCCATATATTTTCTGTTAATCAAAGAATATCCCTTAATATCTTTCTTAGATGAGTCGGAAGTCAAATTATTTTAATGCAGTTTTGTTTCAAAGATTGAGTGAATTCTTAAAACTCCTTTATAATTGAAATGGGGCAATTTTTGACGAAGATATGGCCATTTATTTCAAGGTAGACCCTATTTAATGCTTTCCATATATTTTCTATTTATCGAAGAATATCCCTTAATATCTTTCTTAGATGAGTCGGAAGTCAAATTATTTTAATGCTGTTTTGTTCCGAAGATTGAGTGAATTCTTAAAACACCTTTATAATTGAAATGGGGCAATTTTTGACGAAGATATGGCCATTTATTTCAAGGTTGACCCTATTTAATGTTTGGCTTATATTTTCTATTAATCGAAGAATATCCCTTAATATCTTTCTTAGATGAGTCGAAAGTCAAATTATTTTAATGCAGTTTTGTTCCGAAGATTGAGTGAATTCTTAAAACACCTTTATAATTGAAATGGGGCAATTTTTGACGAAGATATGGCCATTTATTTCAAGGTAGACCCTATTTAATGCTTTCCAATTATTTTCTGTTAATCAAAGAATATCCCTTAATATCTTTCTTAGATGAGTCGGAAGTCAAATTATTTTTATGCAGTTTTGTTTCAAAGATTGAGTGAATTTTTAAAACTTCTTTATAATTGAAATGGGGCAATTTTTGACGAAGATATGGCCATTTATTTCAAGGTTGACCCTATTTAATGTTTGCCTTATATTTTCTATTAATCGAAGAATATCACTTAATATCTTCTTAGATGAGTCGGAAGTCAAATTATTTTAATGCAGTTTTGTTCCGAAGATTGAGTGAATTCTTAAAACACCTTTATAATTGAAATGGGGCAATTTTTGACGAAGATATGGCCATTTATTTCAAGGTAGACCCTATTTAATGCTTTCCATATATTTTCTGTTAATCAAAGAATATCCCTTAATATCTTTCTTGGATGAGTCGAAAGTCAAATTATTTTAATGCAGTTTTGTTTCAAAGATCGAGTCAATTCTAAAAACACCTTTATAATTGAAATGGGTCAATTTGTGACGAAGATATGGCCATTTATTTCAAGGTAGACCCTATTTAATGCTTTCCATATATTTTCTATTTATCGAAGAATATCCCTTAATATCTTTCTTTGATGAGTCGGAAGTCAAATTATTTTAATGTTGTTTTGTTCTGAAGATTGAGCAAAATTCTAAAAACACCTTTATAATTGAAATGGGGCAATTTTTGACGAAGATATGGCCATTTATTTCAAGGTAGACCCTATTTAATGCTTTCCATATATTTTCTATTTGTCGAAAAATATTCCTTAATATCTTTCTTAGATGAGTCGAAAGTCAAATTATTTTAATGCAGTTTTGTTCCAAAGATTGAGTGAATTCTAAAAACACCTTTATAATTGAAATGGGGCAATTTTTGACGAAGATATGGCCATTTATTTCAAGGTAGATCCTATTTAATGCTTTCCATATATTTTCTATTTATCGAAGAATATCCCTTAATATCTTTCTTAGGTGAGTCGGAAGTCAACGTATTTTAATGTTGTTTTGTTTCGAAGATTGAGCAAAATTCTAAAAACACCTTTATAATTGAAATGGGGCAATTTTTGACGAAGATATGGCCATTTATTTCAAGGTAGACCCTATTTAATGCTTTCCATATATTTTCTATTTGTCGAAGAATATCCCTTAATATCTTTCTTAGATGAGTCGAAAGTCAAATTATTTGAATGCAGTTTTGTTCCAAAGATTGAGTGAATTCTAAAAACACCTTTATAATTGAAATGGGGCAATTTTTGACGAAGATATGGCCATTTATTTCAAGGTTGACCCTATTTAATGCTTTCCATATATTTTCTGTTAATCAAGAATTTCCCTTAATATCTTTCTTAGATGAGTCGGAAGTCAAATTATTTTAATGCAGTTTTGTTCCAAAGATCGAGTGAATTCTTAAAACACCTTTATAATTGAAATGGGGCAATTTTTGACGAAGATATGGCCATTTATTTCAAGGTAGAGCCTATTTAATGCTTTCCATATATTTTCTATTTATCGAAGAATATCCCTTAATATCTTTCTTGGATGAGTCGGAAGTCAAATTATTTTAATGCAGTTTTGTTTCAAAGATCGAGTGAATTCTAAAAACACCTTTATAATTGAAATGGGTCAATTTTTGACGAAGATATGGCCATTTATTTCAAGGTAGACCCTATTTAATGCTTTCCATATATTTTCTATTTATCGAAGAATATCCCTTAATATCTTTCTTTGATGAGTCGGAAGTCAAATTATTTTAATGCAGTTTTGTTTCAAAGATCGAGTGAATTCCAAAAACACCTTTATAATTGAAATGGGTCAATTTTTGACGAAGATATGGCCATTTATTTCAAGGTAGACCCTATTTAATGCTTTCCATATATTTTCTATTTGTCGAAGAATATCCCTTAATATCTTTCTTAGATGAGTCGGAAGTCAAATTATTTTAATGTTGTTTTGTTCTGAAGATTGAGCAAAATTCTAAAAACACCTTTATAATTGAAATGGGGCAATTTTTGACGAAGATATGGCCATTTATTTCAAGGTAGACCCTATTTAATGCTTTCCATATATTTTCTATTTGTCGAAGAATATCCCTTAATATCTTTCTTAGATGAGTCGAAAGTCAAATTATTTTAATGCAGTTTTGTTTCAAAGATTGAGTGAATTGTAAAAACACCTTTATAATTGAAATGGGGCAATTTTTGACGAAGATATGGCCATTTATTTCAAGGTTGACCCTATTTAATGCTTTCCATATATTTTCTATTTATCGAAGAATATCCCTTAATATCTTTCTTAGATGAGTCGGAAGTCAAATTATTTTAATGCAGTTTTGTTTCGAAGATTGAGTGAATTCTAAAAACACCTTTATAATTGAAACGGGGCAATTTTTGACGAAGATATGGCCATTTATTTCAAGGTAGACCCTATTTAATGCTTTCCATATATTTTCTATTTGTCGAAGAATATCCCTTAATATCTTTCTTAGATGAGTCGAAAGTCAAATTATTTTAATGCAGTTTTGTTCCAAAGATTGAGTGAATTCTAAAAACACCTTTATAATTGAAATGGGGCAATTTTTGACGAAGATATGGCCATTTATTTCAAGGTAGACCCTATTTAATGCTTTCCATATATTTTCTATTTGTCGAAGAATATCACTTAATATCTTTCTTAGATGAGTCGAAAGTCAAATTATTTTAATGCAGTTTTGTTCCAAAGATTGAGTGAATTCTAAAAACACCTTTATAATTGAAATGGGGCAATTTTTGACGAAGATATGGCCATTTATTTCAAGGTAGACCCCATTTAATGCTTTCCATATATTTTCTATTTGTCGAAGAATATCCCTTAATATCTTTCTTAGATGAGTCGAAAGTCAAATTATTTTAATGCAGTTTTGTTCCAAAGATCGAGTGAATTCTAAAAACACCTTTATAATTGAAATGAGGCAATTTTTGTCGAAGATATGGCCATTTATTTCAAGGTTGACCCTATTTAATGTTTGGCTTATATTTTCTATTAATCGAAGAATATCCCTTAATATCTTTCTTAGATGAGTCGGAAGTCAAATTATTTTAATGCAGTTTTGTTCCAAAGATTGAGTGAATTCTTAAAACACCTTTATAATTGAAATGGGGCAATTTTTGACGAAGATATGGCCATTTATTTCAAGGTTGACCCTATTTAATGTTTGGCTTATATTTTCTATTAATCGAAGAATATCCCTTAATATCTTTCTTAGATGAGTCGGAAGTCAAATTATTTTAATGCAGTTTTGTTCCGAAGATTGAGTGAATTCTTAAAACACCTTTATAATTGAAATGGGGCAATTTTTGACGAAGATATGGCCATTTATTTCAAGGTAGACCCTATTTAATGCTTTCCAATTATTTTCTATTAATCAAAGAATATCCCTTAATATCTTTCTTAGATGAGTCGGAAGTCAAATTATTTTAATGCAGTTTTGTTCCAAAGATTGAGTGAATTCTAAAAACACCTTTATAATTGAAATGGGGCAATTTTTGACGAAGATATGGCCATTTATTTCAAGGTAGACCCTATTTAATGCTTTCCATATATTTTCTGTTAATCAAAGAATATCCCTTAATATCTTTCTTAGATGAGTCGGAAGTCAAATTATTTTAATGCAGTTTTGTTCCAAAGATTGAGTGAATTCTAAAAACACCTTTATAATTGAAATGGGGCAATTTTTGACGAAGATATGGCCATTTATTTCAAGGTAGACCCTATTTAATGCTTTCCATATATTTTCTGTTAATCAAAGAATATCCCTTAATATCTTTCTTAGATGAGTCGGAAGTCAAATTATTTTAATGCAGTTTTGTTCCAAAGATTGAGTGAATTCTTAAAACACCTTTATAATTGAAATGGGGCAATTTTTGACGAAGATATGGCCATTTATTTCAAGGTTGACCCTATTTAATGTTTGCCATATATTTTCTATTAATCGAAGAATATCCCTTAATATCTTTCTTAGATGAGTCGGAAGTCAAATTATTTTAATGTTGTTTTGTTCTGAAGATTGAGCAAAATTCTAAAAACACCTTTATAATTGAAATGGGGCAATTTTTGACGAAGATATGGCCATTTATTTCAAGGTAGACCCTATTTAATGCTTTCCATATATTTTCTATTAATCGAAGAATATCCCTTAATATCTTTCTTAGATGAGTCGAAAGTCAAATTATTTTAATGCAGTTTTGTTCCAAAGATTGAGTGAATTCTAAAAACACCTTTATAATTGAAATGGGGCAATTTTTGACGAAGATATGGCCATTTATTTCAAGGTAGACCCTATTTAATGCTTGCCTTATATTTTCTATTAATCGAAGAATATCCCTTAATATCTTTCTTAGATGAGTCGGAAGTCAAATTATTTTAATGCAGTTTTGTTCCAAAGATTGAGCGAAATTCTAAAAACACCTTTATAATTGAAATGGGGCAATTTTTGACGAAGATATGGCCATTTATTTCAAGGTAGACCCTATTTAATGCTTTCCATATATTTTCTATTTATCGAAGAATATCCCTTAATATCTTTCTTAGATGAGTCGGAAGTCAAATTATTTTAATGCAGTTTTGTTCCAAAGATTGAGTGAATTCTAAAAACACCTTTATAATTGAAATGGGGCAATTTTTGACGAAGATATGGCCATTTATTTCAAGGTAGACCCTATTTAATGCTTTCCATATATTTTCTATTAATCGAAGAATATCCCTTAATATCTTTCTTAGATGAGTCGGAAGTCAAATTATTTTAATGCAGTTTTGTTCCAAAGATCGAGTGAATTCTTAAAACACCTTTATAATTGAAATGGGGCAATTTTTGACGAAGATATGGCCATTTATTTCAAGGTAGACCCTATTTAATGCTTTCCATATATTTTCTATTTGTCGAAGAATATCCCTTAATATCTTTCTTAGATGAGTCGGAAGTCAAATTATTTTAATGCAGTTTTGTTCCAAAGATTGAGTGAATTCTAAAAACACCTTTATAATTGAAATGGGGCAATTTTTGACGAAGATATGGCCATTTATTTCAAGGTTGACCCTATTTAATGCTTGCCATATATTTTCTATTAATCGAAGAATATCCCTTAATATCTTTCTTAGATGAGTCGAAAGTCAAATTATTTTAATGCAGTTTTGTTCCAAAGATTGAGTGAATTCTAAAAACACCTTTATAATTGAAATGGGGCAATTTTTGACGAAGATATGGCCATTTATTTCAAGGTAGACCCTATTTAATGCTTTCCATATATTTTCTGTTAATCAAAGAATATCCCTTGATATCTTTCTTAGGTGAGTCGAAAGTCAAATTATTTTAATGCAGTTTTGTTCCGAAGATTGAGTGAATTCTTAAAACACCTTTATAATTGAAATGGGGCAATTTTTGACGAAGATATGGCCATTTATTTCAAGGTTGACCCTATTTAATGTTTGGCATATATTTTCTGTTAATCAAAGAATATCCCTTAATATCTTTCTTAGATGAGTCGGAAGTCAAATTATTTTAATGCAGTTTTGTTCCAAAGATTGAGTGAATTCTTAAAACACCTTTATAATTGAAATGGGGCAATTTTTGACGAAGATATGGCCATTTATTTCAAGGTAGACCCTATTTAATGCTTTCCATATATTTTCTATTAATCGAAGAATATCCCTTAATATCTTTCTTAGATGAGTCGAAAGTCAAATTATTTTAATGCAGTTTTGTTCCAAAGATTGAGTGAATTCTAAAAACACCTTTATAATTGAAATGGGGCAATTTTTGACGAAGATATGGCCATTTATTTCAAGGTAGACCCTATTTAATGCTTTCCATATATTTTCTATTTGTCGAAGAATATCCCTTAATATCTTTCTTAGATGAATCGAAAGTCAAATTATTTTAATGCAGTTTTGTTCCAAAGATCGAGTGAATTCTAAAAACACCTTTATAATTGAAATGAGGCAATTTTTGACGAAGATAAGGCCATTTATTTCAAGGTTGACCCTATTTAATGTTTGGCTTATATTTTCTATTAATCGAAGAATATCCCTTAATATCTTTCTTAGATGAGTCGGAAGTCAAATTATTTTAATGCAGTTTTGTTCCGAAGATTGAGTGAATTCTTAAAACACCTTTATAATTGAAATGGGGCAATTTTTGACGAAGATATGGCCATTTATTTCAAGGTAGACCCTATTTAATGCTTTCCATATATTTTCTATTTATCGAAGAATATCCCTTAATATCTTTCTTAGATGAGTCGGAAGTCAAATTATTTTAATGCAGTTTTGTTCCAAAGATTGAGTGAATTCTTAAAACACCTTTATAATTGAAATGGGGCAATTTTTGACGAAGATATGGCCATTTATTTCAAGGTAGACCCTATTTAATGCTTTCCATATATTTTCTATTAATCGAAGAATATCCCTTAATATCTTTCTTAGATGAGTCGGAAGTCAAATTATTTTAATGCAGTTTTGTTCCAAAGATCGAGTGAATTCTAAAAACACCTTTATAATTGAAATGGGGCAATTTTAGACGAAGATATGGCCATTTATTTCAAGGTAGACCCTATTTAATGCTTGCCTTATATTTTCTATTAATCGAAGAATATCCCTTAATATCTTTCTTAGATGAGTCGGAAGTCAAATTATTTTAATGCAGTTTTGTTCCAAAGATTGAGTGAATTCTAAAAACACCTTTATAATTGAAATGGGGCAATTTTTGACGAAGATATGGCCATTTATTTCAAGGTAGACCCTATTTAATGCTTTCCATATATTTTCTATTTGTCGAAGAATATCCCTTAATATCTTTCTTAGATGAGTCGGAAGTCAAATTATTTTAATGCAGTTTTGTTCCAAAGATTGAGTGAATTCTAAAAACACCTTTATAATTGAAATGGGGCAATTTTTGACGAAGATATGGCCATTTATTTCAAGGTAGACCCTATTTAATGCTTTCCATATATTTTCTGTTAATCAAAGAATATCCCTTAATATCTTTCTTAGGTGAGTCGGAAGTCAAAATATTTTAATGCAGTTTTGTTCCAAAGATTGAGTGAATTCTTAAAACACCTTTATAATTGAAATGGGGCAATTTTTGACGAAGATATGGCCATTTATTTCAAGGTAGACCCTATTTAATGCTTTCCATATATTTTCTATTAATCGAAGAATATACCTTAATATCTTTCTAAGATGAGTCGGAAGTCAAATTATTTTAATGCAGTTTTGTTCCAAAGATCGAGTGAATTCATAAAACACCTTTATAATTGAAATGGGGCAATTTTTGACGAAGATATGGCCATTTATTTCAAGGTGACCCTATTTACTGCTTTCCATATATTTTCTATTTATCGAAGAATATCCCTTAATATCTTTCTTAGATGAGTCGTAAGTCAAATTATTTTAATGCAGTTTTGTTCCAAAGATCGAGTGAATTCATAAAACACCTTTATAATTGAAATGGGGCAATTTTTGACGAAGATATGGCCATTTATTTCAAGGTTGACCCTATTTAATGTTTGGCTTATATTTTCTATTAATCGAAGAATATCCCTTAATATCTTTCTTAGATGAGTCGGAAGTCAAATTATTTTAATGCAGTTTTGTTCCAAAGATCGAGTGAATTCATAAAACACTTTTATAATTGAAACGGGGCAATTTGTGACGAAGATATGGCCATTTATTTCAAGGTGACCCTATTTAATGCTTTCCATATATTTTCTATTTGTCGAAGAATATCCCTTAATATCTTTCTTAGATGAGTCGTAAGTCAAATTATTTTAATGCAGTTTTGTTCCAAAGATCGAGTGAATTCCAAAAACACCTTTATAATTGAAATGGGGCAATTTTAGACGAAGATATGGCCATTTATTTCAAGGTTGACCTTATTTAATGTTTGGCTTATATTTTCTATTAATCGAAGAATATCCCTTAATATCTTTCTTAGATGAGTCGGAAGTCAAACTATTTTAACGCAGTTTTGTTCTAAAGATTGAGTGAATTCTAAAAACACCTTTATGATTGAAATGGGGCAATTTTTGACGAAGATATGGTCATTTATTTCAAGGTAGACCCTATTTAATGCTTTCCATATATTTTCTATTTGTCGAAGAATATCCCTTAATATCTTTCTTAGATGAGTCGGAAGTCAAATTATTTTAATGCAGTTTTGTTCCAAAGATCGAGTGAATTCTAAAAACACCTTTATAATTTAAATGGGGCAATCTTTGACGAAGATATGGCCATTTATTTCAAGGTTGACCCTATTTAATGTTTGGCTTATATTTTCTATTAATCGAAGAATATCCCTTAATATCTTTCTTAGATGAGTCGTAAGTCAAATTATTTTAATGCAGTTTTGTTTCAAAGATCGAGTCAATTCCAAAAACACCTTTATAATTGAAATGGGGCAATGTTTGACGAAGATATGGGCATTTATTTCAAGGTAGACCCTATTTAATGCTTTCCATATATTTTTTATTTATCGAAGAATATCCCTTAATATCTTTCTTAGCTGAGTCGGAAGTCAACGCATTTTAATGTTGTTTTGTTCTAAAGATTGAGTTAATTCTAAAAACACCTTTATAATTGAAATGGGGCAATTTTTGACGAAGATATGGCCATTTATTTCAAGGTAGACCCTATTTAATGCTTTCCATATATTTTCTGTTAATCAAAGAATATCCCTTAATATCTTTCTTAGGTGAGTCGGAAGTCAAAATATTTTAATGCAGTTTTGTTCTAAAGATTGAGTGAATTCTTAAAACACCTTTATAATTGAAATGGGGCAATTTTTGACGAAGATATGGCCATTTATTTCAAGGTAGACCCTATTTAATGCTTTCCATATATTTTCTATTAATCGAAGAATATACCTTAATATCTTTCTAAGATGAGTCGGAAGTCAAATTATTTTAATGCAGTTTTGTTCCAAATATTGAGTGAATTCATAAAACACCTTTATAATTGAAACGGGGCAATTTGTGACGAAGATATGGCCATTTATTTCAAGGTCACCCTATTTAATGCTTTCCATATATTTTCTATTTGTCGAAGAATATCCCTTAATATCTTTCTTAGATGAGTCGTAAGTCAAATTATTTTAATGCAGTTTTGTTCCAAAGATCGAGTGAATTCATACAACACCTTTATAATTGAAATGGGGCAATTTTTGACGAAGATATGGCCATTTATTTCAAGGTTGACCCTATTTAATGTTTGGCTTATATTTTCTATTAATCGAAGAATATCCCTTAATATCTTTCTTAGATGAGTCGGAAGTCAAATTATTTTAATGCAGTTTTATTCCAAAGATCGAGTGAATTCATAAAACACTTTTATAATTGAAATGGGGCAATTTTTGACGAAGATATGGCCATTTATTTCAAGGTAGACCCTATTTAATGCTTTCCATATATTTTCTATTTGTCGAAGAATATCCCTTAATTTCTTTCTTAGATGAGTCGGAAGTCAACGTATTTTAATGTTGTTTTGTTCTAAAGATTAAGTTAATTCTAAAAACACCTTTATAATTGAAATGGGGCAATTTTTGACGAAGATATGGCCATTTATTTCAAGGTAGACCCTATTTAATGCTTTCCATATATTTTCTGTTAATCAAAGAATATCCCTTAATATCTTTCTAAGGTGAGTCGGAAATCAAATTATTTTAATGCAGTTTTGTTCCAAAGATTGAGTGAATTCATAAAACACCTTTATAATTGAAATGGGGCAATTTTTGACGAAGATATGGCCATTTATTTCAAGGTAGACCCTATTTAATGCTTTCCAATTATTTTCTGTTAATCAAAGAATATCCCTTAATATCTTTCTTAGATGAGTCGGAAGTCAAATTATTTTAATGCAGTTTTGTTCCAAAGATCGAGTGAATTCTAAAAACACCTTTATAATTCAAATGGGGCAATTTTTGACGAAGATATGGCCATATATTTCAAGGTTGACCCTATTTAATGCTTTCCATATATTTTCTATTAATCGAAGAATATCCCTTAATATCTTTCTTAGATGAGTCGGAAGTCAAATTATTTTAATGCAGTTTTGTTTCAAAGATCGAGTCAATTCCAAAAACACCTTTATAATTGAATTGGGGCAATTTTAGACGAAGATATGGCCATTTATTTCAAGGTAGACCCTATTTAATGCTTTCCATATATTTTCTGTTAATCAAAGAATATCCCTTAATATCTTTGTTAGGTGAGTCGGAAGTCAAATTATTTTAATGCAGTTTTGTTCCAAAGATTAAGTGAATTCTTAAAACACCTTTATAATTGAAATGGGGCAATTTTTGACGAAGATATGGCCATTTATTTTAAGGTAGACCCTATTTAATGCTTTCCATATATTTTCTATTAATCGAAGAATATCCCTTAATATCTTTCTAAGATGAGTCGAAAGTCAAATTATTTTAATGCAGTTTTGTTCCAAAGATTGAGTGAATTCATAAAACACCTTTATAATTGAAATGGGGCAATTTTTGACGAAGATATGGCCATTTATTTCAAGGTAGACCATATTTAATGCTTTCCATATATTTTCTATTTGTCGAAGAATATCCCTTAATATCTTTCTTAGATGAGTCGGAAGTCAAATTATTTTAATGCAGTTTTGTTCCAAAGATCGAGTAAATTCTAAAAACACCTTTATAATTGAAATGAGGTAATTTTAGACGAAGATATGGCCATTTATTTCAAGGTTGACCCTATTTAATGTTTGGCTTATATTTTCTATTAATCGAAGAATATCCCTTAATATCTTTCTTAGATGAGTCGGAAGTCCAATTATTTTAACGCAGTTTTGTTCCAAAGATTGAGTGAATTCTTAAAACACCTTTATAATTGAAATGGGGCAATCTTTGACGAAGATATGGCCATTTATTTCAAGGTAGAGCCTATTTAATGCTTTCCATATATTTTCTATTTATCGAAGAATATCCCTTAATATCTTTCTTAGATGAGACGGAAGTCAAATTATTTTAATGCAGTTTTGTTCCGAAGATTGAGTGAATTCATAAAACACCTTTATAATTGAAATGGGGCAATTTTTGACGAAGATATGGCCATTTATTTCAAGGTAGACCCTATGTAATGCTTTCCATATATTTTCTGTTAATCAAAGAATATCCCTTAATATCTTTCTAAGGTGAGTCGGAAATCAAATTATTTTCATGCAGTTTTGTTCCAAAGATTGAGTGAATTCATAAAACACCTTTATAATTGAAATGGGGCAATTTTTGACGAAGATATGGCCATTTATTTCAAGGTAGACCCTATTTAATGCTTTCCAATTATTTTCTGTTAATCAAAGAATATCCCTTAATATCTTTCTTAGATGAGTCGGAAGTCAAATTATTTTAATGCAGTTTTGTTCCAAAGATCGAGTGAATTCTAAAAACACCTTTATAATTCAAATGGGGCAATTTTTGACGAAGATATGGCCATATATTTCAAGGTTGACCCTATTTAATGCTTTCCATATATTTTCTATTTATCGAAGAATATCCCTTAATATCTTTCTTAGATGAGTCGGAAGTCAACGCATTTTAATGTTGTTTTGTTCTAAAGATTGAGTTAATTCTAAAAACACCTTTATAATTGAAATGGTGCAATTTTTGACGAAGATATGGCCATTTATTTCAAGGTAGACCCTATTTAATGCTTTCCATATATTTTCTGTTAATCAAAGAATATCCCTTAATATCTTTCTTAGGTGAGTCGGAAGTCAAAATATTTTAATGCAGTTTTGTTCCAAAGATTGAGTGAATTCATAAAACACCTTTATAATTGAAATGGGGCAATTTTTGACGAAGATATGGCCATTTATTTCAAGGTAGACCCTATTTAATGCTTTCCATATATTTTCTATTAATCGAAGAATATACCTTAGTATCTTTCTAAGATGAGTCGGAAGTCAAATTATTTTAATGCAGTTTTGTTCCAAATATTGAGTGAATTCATAAAACACCTTTATAATTGAAATGGGGCAATTTGTGACGAAGATATGGCCATTTATTTCAAGGTGACCCTATTTAATGCTTTCCATATATTTTCTATTTGTCGAAGAATATCCCTTAATATCTTTCTTAGATGAGTCGTAAGTCAAATTATTTTAATGCAGTTTTGTTCCAAAGATCGAGTGAATTCATAAAACACCTTTATAATTGAAATGGGGCAATTTTTGACGAAGATATGGCCATTTATTTCAAGGTTGACCCTATTTAATGTTTGGCTTATATTTTCTATTAATCGAAGAATATCCCTTAATATCTTTCTTAGATGAGTCGGAAGTCAAATTATTTTAATGCAGTTTTGTTCCAAAGATCGAGTGAATTCTAAAAACACCTTTATAATTCAAATGGGGCAATTTTTGACGAAGATATGGCCATATATTTCAAGGTTGACCCTATTTAATGCTTTCCATATATTTTCTATTTATTGAAGAATATCCCTTAATATCTTTCTTGGATGAGTTGAAAGTCAAATTATTTTAATGCAGTTTTGTTCCAAAGATTGAGTGAAT
Organism: Drosophila grimshawi; assembly: GCF_018153295.1. Classification (NCBI taxonomy): domain Eukaryota; kingdom Metazoa; phylum Arthropoda; class Insecta; order Diptera; family Drosophilidae; genus Drosophila; species Drosophila grimshawi. The sequence goes on along the minus strand of NW_025062671.1, from coordinate 84,415 downwards.
TCTTAAAACACCTTTATACTTGCAATGGGGCAATTTTAGACGAAGATATGGCCATTTATTTCAAGGTTGACCCTATTTAATGTTTGGCATATATTTTATATTAATCGAAGAATATCCCTTAATATCTTTCTTAGATGAGTCGGAAGTCAAATTATTTTAATGCAGTTTTATTCCAAAGATCGAGTGAATTCATAAAACACTTTTATAATTGAAATGGGGCAATTTTTGACGAAGATATGGCCATTTATTTCAAGGTAGACCCTATTTAATGCTTTCCATATATTTTCTATTTATCGAAGAATATCCCTTAATATCTTTCTTAGATGAGACGGAAGTCAAATTATTTTAATGCAGTTTTGTTCTAAAGATTGAGTGAATTCTAAAAACACCTTTATGATTGAAATGGGGCAATTTTTGACGAAGATATGGCCATTTATTTCAAGGTAGACCCTATTTAATGCTTTCCATATATTTTCTGTTAATCAAAGAATATCCCTTAATATCTTTCTAAGGTGAGTCGGAAATCAAATTATTTTAATGCAGTTTTGTTCCAAAGATTGAGTGAATTCATAAAACACCTTTATAATTGAAATGGGGCAATTTTTGACGAAGATATGGCCATTTATTTCAAGGTAGACCCTATTTAATGCTTTCCAATTATTTTCTGTTAATCAAAGAATATCCCTTAATATCTTTCTTAGATGAGTCGGAAGTCAAATTATTTTAATGCAGTTTTGTTCCAAAGATCGAGTGAATTCTAAAAACACCTTTATAATTCAAATGGGGCAATTTTTGACGAAGATATGGCCATATATTTCAAGGTTGACCCTATTTAATGCTTTCCATATATTTTCTATTAATCGAAGAATATCCCTTAATATCTTTCTTAGATGAGTCGGAAGTCAAATTATTTTAATGCAGTTTTGTTTCAAAGATCGAGTCAATTCCAAAAACACCTTTATAATTGAATTGGGGCAATTTTAGACGAAGATATGGCCATTTATTTCAAGGTAGACCCTATTTAATGCTTTCCATATATTTTCTGTTAATCAAAGAATATCCCTTAATATCTTTGTTAGGTGAGTCGGAAGTCAAATTATTTTAATGCAGTTTTGTTCCAAAGATTAAGTGAATTCTTAAAACACCTTTATAATTGAAATGGGGCAATTTTTGACGAAGATATGGCCATTTATTTTAAGGTAGACCCTATTTAATGCTTTCCATATATTTTCTATTAATCGAAGAATATCCCTTAATATCTTTCTAAGATGAGTCGAAAGTCAAATTATTTTAATGCAGTTTTGTTCCAAAGATTGAGTGAATTCATAAAACACCTTTATAATTGAAATGGGGCAATTTTTGACGAAGATATGGCCATTTATTTCAAGGTAGACCATATTTAATGCTTTCCATATATTTTCTATTTGTCGAAGAATATCCCTTAATATCTTTCTTAGATGAGTCGGAAGTCAAATTATTTTAATGCAGTTTTGTTCCAAAGATCGAGTAAATTCTAAAAACACCTTTATAATTGAAATGAGGTAATTTTAGACGAAGATATGGCCATTTATTTCAAGGTTGACCCTATTTAATGTTTGGCTTATATTTTCTATTAATCGAAGAATATCCCTTAATATCTTTCTTAGATGAGTCGGAAGTCCAATTATTTTAACGCAGTTTTGTTCCAAAGATTGAGTGAATTCTTAAAACACCTTTATAATTGAAATGGGGCAATCTTTGACGAAGATATGGCCATTTATTTCAAGGTAGAGCCTATTTAATGCTTTCCATATATTTTCTATTTATCGAAGAATATCCCTTAATATCTTTCTTAGATGAGACGGAAGTCAAATTATTTTAATGCAGTTTTGTTCCGAAGATTGAGTGAATTCATAAAACACCTTTATAATTGAAATGGGGCAATTTTTGACGAAGATATGGCCATTTATTTCAAGGTAGACCCTATGTAATGCTTTCCATATATTTTCTGTTAATCAAAGAATATCCCTTAATATCTTTCTAAGGTGAGTCGGAAATCAAATTATTTTCATGCAGTTTTGTTCCAAAGATTGAGTGAATTCATAAAACACCTTTATAATTGAAATGGGGCAATTTTTGACGAAGATATGGCCATTTATTTCAAGGTAGACCCTATTTAATGCTTTCCAATTATTTTCTGTTAATCAAAGAATATCCCTTAATATCTTTCTTAGATGAGTCGGAAGTCAAATTATTTTAATGCAGTTTTGTTCCAAAGATCGAGTGAATTCTAAAAACACCTTTATAATTCAAATGGGGCAATTTTTGACGAAGATATGGCCATATATTTCAAGGTTGACCCTATTTAATGCTTTCCATATATTTTCTATTTATCGAAGAATATCCCTTAATATCTTTCTTAGATGAGTCGGAAGTCAACGCATTTTAATGTTGTTTTGTTCTAAAGATTGAGTTAATTCTAAAAACACCTTTATAATTGAAATGGTGCAATTTTTGACGAAGATATGGCCATTTATTTCAAGGTAGACCCTATTTAATGCTTTCCATATATTTTCTGTTAATCAAAGAATATCCCTTAATATCTTTCTTAGGTGAGTCGGAAGTCAAAATATTTTAATGCAGTTTTGTTCCAAAGATTGAGTGAATTCATAAAACACCTTTATAATTGAAATGGGGCAATTTTTGACGAAGATATGGCCATTTATTTCAAGGTAGACCATATTTAATGCTTTCCATATATTTTCTATTAATCGAAGAATATCCCTTAATATCTTTCTAAGATGAGTCGGAAGTCAAATTATTTTAATGCAGTTTTGTTCCAAAGATTGAGTGAATTCATAAAACACCTTTATAATTGAAATGGGGTAATTTTTGACGAAGATATGGCCATTTATTTCAAGGTTGACCCTATTTAATGCTTTCCATATATTTTATATTAATCGAAGAATATCCCTTAATATCTTTCTTAGATGAGTCGTAAGTCAAATTATTTTAATGCAGTTTTGTTCCAAAGATCGAGTGAATTCATAAAACACCTTTATAATTGAAATGGGGCAATTTTTGACGAAGATATGGCCATTTATTTCAAGGTTGACCCTATTTAATGTTTGGCTTATATTTTCTATTAATCGAAGAATATCCCTTAATATCTTTCTTAGATGAGTCGGAAGTCAAATTATTTTAATGCAGTTTTGTTCCAAAGATCGAGTGAATTCTAAAAACACCTTTATAATTCAAATGGGGCAATTTTTGACGAAGATATGGCCATATATTTCAAGGTTGACCCTATTTAATGCTTTCCATATATTTTCTATTTATTGAAGAATATCCCTTAATATCTTTCTTGGATGAGTTGAAAGTCAAATTATTTTAATGCAGTTTTGTTCCAAAGATTGAGTGAATTCTTAAAACACCTTTATACTTGCAATGGGGCAATTTTAGACGAAGATATGGCCATTTATTTCAAGGTTGACCCTATTTAATGTTTGGCATATATTTTATATTAATCGAAGAATATCCCTTTAATATCTTTCTTTAGATGAGTCGGGAAGTCAAACTAATTTAACGCAGTTTTGTTTCAAAGATCGAGTCAAATTCTAAAAACACCTTTATAATTGAAATGGGGCAATTTTTGACGAAGATATGGCCATTTATTTCAAGGTATACCCTATTTAATGCTTTCCATATATTTTCTGTTAATCAAAGAATATCCCTTAATATCTTTGTTAGGTGAGTCGGAAGTCAAATTATTTTAATGCAGTTTTGTTCCAAAGATTAAGTGAATTCTTAAAACACCTTTATAATTGAAATGGGGCAATTTTTGACGAAGATATGGCCATTTATTTTAAGGTAGACCCTATTTAATGCTTTCCATATATTTTCTATTAATCGAAGAATATCCCTTAATATCTTTCTAAGATGAGTCGAAAGTCAAATTATTTTAATGCAGTTTTGTTCCAAAGATTGAGTGAATTCATAAAACACCTTTATAATTGAAATGGGGCAATTTTTGACGAAGATATGGCCATTTATTTCAAGGTAGACCATATTTAATGCTTTCCATATATTTTCTATTTGTCGAAGAATATCCCTTAATATCTTTCTTAGATGAGTCGGAAGTCAAATTATTTTAATGCAGTTTTGTTCCAAAGATCGAGTAAATTCTAAAAACACCTTTATAATTGAAATGAGGTAATTTTAGACGAAGATATGGCCATTTATTTCAAGGTTGACCCTATTTAATGTTTGGCTTATATTTTCTATTAATCGAAGAATATCCCTTAATATCTTTCTTAGATGAGTCGGAAGTCCAATTATTTTAACGCAGTTTTGTTCCAAAGATTGAGTGAATTCTTAAAACACCTTTATAATTGAAATGGGGCAATCTTTGACGAAGATATGGCCATTTATTTCAAGGTAGAGCCTATTTAATGCTTTCCATATATTTTCTATTTATCGAAGAATATCCCTTAATATCTTTCTTAGATGAGACGGAAGTCAAATTATTTAAATGCAGTTTTGTTCCGAAGATTGAGTGAATTCATAAAACACCTTTATAATTGAAATGGGGCAATTTTTGACGAAGATATGGCCATTTATTTCAAGGTAGACCCTATGTAATGCTTTCCATATATTTTCTGTTAATCAAAGAATATCCCTTAATATCTTTCTAAGGTGAGTCGGAAATCAAATTATTTTCATGCAGTTTTGTTCCAAAGATTGAGTGAATTCATAAAACACCTTTATAATTGAAATGGGGCAATTTTTGACGAAGATATGGCCATTTATTTCAAGGTAGACCCTATTTAATGCTTTCCAATTATTTTCTGTTAATCAAAGAATATCCCTTAATATCTTTCTTAGATGAGTCGGAAGTCAAACTATTTTAATGCAGTTTTGTTCCAAAGATTAAGTGAATTCTAAAAACACCTTTATAATTTAAATGGGGCAATTTTTGACGAAGATATGGCCATATATTTCAAGGTTGACCCTATTTAATGCTTTCCATATATTTTCTATTTATCGAAGAATATCCCTTAATATCTTTCTTAGATGAGTCGGAAGTCAACGCATTTTAATGTTGTTTTGTTCTAAAGATTGAGTTGATTTCAAAAACACCTTTATAATTGAAATGGTGCAATTTTTGACGAAGATATGGCCATTTATTTCAAGGTAGACCCTATTTAATGCTTTCCATATATTTTCTGTTAATCAAAGAATATCCCTTAATATCTTTCTTAGGTGAGTCGGAAGTCAAAATATTTTAATGCAGTTTTGTTCCAAAGATTGAGTGAATTCTTAAAACACCTTTATAATTGAAATGGGGCAATTTTTGACGAAGATATGGCCATTTATTTCAAGGTAGACCCTATTTAATGCTTTCCATATATTTTCTATTAATCGAAGAATATACCTTAATATCTTTCTAAGATGAGTCGGAAGTCAAATTATTTTAATGCAGTTTTGTTCCAAATATTGAGTGAATTCATAAAACACCTTTATAATTGAAACGGGGCAATTTGTGACGAAGATATGGCCATTTATTTCAAGGTGACCCTATTTAATGCTTTCCATATATTTTCTATTTGTCGAAGAATATCCCTTAATATCTTTCTTAGATGAGTCGTAAGTCAAATTATTTTAATGCAGTTTTGTTCCAAAGATCGAGTGAATTCATAAAACACCTTTATAATTGAAATGGGGCAATTTTTGACGAAGATATGGCCATTTATTTCAAGGTTGACCCTATTTAATGTTTGGCTTATATTTTCTATTAATCGAAGAATATCCCTTAATATCTTTCTTAGATGAGTCGGAAGTCAAATTATTTTAATGCAGTTTTGTTCCAAAGATCGAGTGAATTCATAAAACACTTTTATAATTGAAACGGGGCAATTTTCGACGAAGATATGGCCATTTATTTCAAGGTGACCCTATTTAATGCTTTCCATATATTTTCTATTTGTCGAAGAATATCCCTTAATATCTTTCTTAGATGAGTCGTAAGTCAAATTATTTTAATGCAGTTTTGTTCCAAAGATCGAGTGAATTCCAAAAACACCTTTATAATTGAAATGGGGCAATTTTAGACGAAGATATGGCCATTTATTTCAAGGTTGACCTTATTTAATGTTTGGCTTATATTTTCTATTAATCGAAGAATATCCCTTAATATCTTTCTTAGATGAGTCGGAAGTCAAACTATTTTAACGCAGTTTTGTTCTAAAGTTTGAGTGAATTCTAAAAACACCTTTATGATTGAAATGGGGCAATTTTTGACGAAGATATGGTCATTTATTTCAAGGTAGACCCTATTTAATGCTTTCCATATATTTTCTATTTGTCGAAGAATATCCCTTAATATCTTTCTTAGATGAGTCGGAAGTCAAATTATTTTAATGCAGTTTTGTTCCAAAGATCGAGTGAATTCTAAAAACACCTTTATAATTTAAATGGGGCAATCTTTGACGAAGATATGGCCATTTATTTCAAGGTTGACCCTATTTAATGTTTGGCTTATATTTTCTATTAATCGAAGAATATCCCTTAATATCTTTCTTAGATGAGTCGGAAGTCAAATTATTTTAATGCAGTTTTGTTTCAAAGATCGAGTCAATTCCAAAAACACCTTTATAATTGAATTGGGGCAATTTTAGACGAAGATATGGCCATTTATTTCAAGGTAGACCCTATTTAATGCTTTCCATATATTTTCTGTTAATCAAAGAATATCCCTTAATATCTTTCTTAGATGAGTCGGAAGTCAACGCATTTTAATGTTGTTTTGTTCTAAAGATTGAGTTAATTCTAAAAACACCTTTATAATTGAAATGGGGCAATTTTTGACGAAGATATGGCCATTTATTTCAAGGTAGACCCTATTTAATGCTTTCCATATATTTTCTATTAATCGAAGAATATCCCTTAATATCTTTCTTAGATGAGTCGGAAGTCAAATTATTTTAATGCAGTTTTGTTCCAAAGATCGAGTGAATTCTAAAAACACCTTTATAATTCAAATGGGGCAATTTTTGACGAAGATATGGCCATATATTTCAAGGTTGACCCTATTTAATGCTTTCCATATATTTTCTATTTATTGAAGAATATCCCTTAATATCTTTCTTGGATGAGTTGAAAGTCAAATTATTTTAATGCAGTTTTGTTCCAAAGATTGAGTGAATTCTTAAAACACCTTTATAATTGCAATGGGGCAATTTTAGACGAAGATATGGCCATTTATTTCAAGGTTGACCCTATTTAATGTTTGGCATATATTTTATATTAATCGAAGAATATCCCTTAATATCTTTCTTAGATGAGTCGGAAGTCAAATTATTTTAATGCAGTTTTGTTCCAAAGATTGAGTGAATTCATAAAACACCTTTATAATTGAAATGGGGCAATTTTTGACGAAGATATGGCCATTTATTTCAAGGTAGACCATATTTAATGCTTTCCATATATTTTCTATTTATCGAAGAATATCCCTTAATATCTTTCTTAGATGAGTCGGAAGTCAAATTATTTTAATGCAGGTTTGTTTCAAAGATCAAGTGAATTCTAAAAACACCTTTATAATTGAAATGAGGTAATTTTAGACGAAGATATGGCCATTTATTTCAAGGTTGACCCTATTTAATGTTTGGCTTATATTTTCTATTAATCGAAGAATATCCCTTAATATCTTTCTTAGATGAGTCGGAAGTCAAATTATTTTAATGCAGTTTTGTTCCAAAGATTGAGTGAATTCTTAAAACACCTTTATGATTGAAATGGGGCAATTTTTGACGAAGATATGGCCATTTATTTCAAGGTAGACCCTATTTAATGCTTTCCATATATTTTCTATTTGTCGAAGAATATCCCTTAATATCTTTCTTAGATGAGTCGGAAGTCAAATTATTTTAATGCAGTTTTGTTCCAAAGATCGAGTAAATTCTAAAAACACCTTTATAATTGAAATGAGGTAATTTTAGACGAAGATATGGCCATTTATTTCAAGGTTGACCCTATTTAATGTTTGGCTTATATTTTCTATTAATCGAAGAATATCCCTTAATATCTTTCTTAGATGAGTCGGAAGTCAAATTATTTTAATGCAGTTTTGTTCCAAAGATTGAGTGAATTCATAAAACACCTTTATAATTGAAATGGGGCAATTTTTGACGAAGATATGGCCATTTATTTCAAGGTAGACCCTATTTAATGCTTTCCATATATTTTCTATTTGTCGAAGAATATCCCTTAATATCTTTCTTAGATGAGTCGGAAGTCAAATTATTTTAATGCAGTTTTGTTCCAAAGATTGAGTGAATTCATAAAACACCTTTATAATTGAAATGGGGCAATTTTTGACGAAGATATGGCCATTTATTTCAAGGTAGACCATATTTAATGCTTTCCATATATTTTCTATTTGTCGAAGAATATCCCTTAATATCTTTCTTAGATGAGTCGGAAGTCAAATTATTTTAATGCAGTTTTGTTCCCAACATAGAGTGAATTCATAAAACACCTTTATAATTGAATTGGGGCAATTTTTGACGAAGATATGGTCATTTATTTCAAGGTAGACCCTATTTAATGCTTTCCATATATTTTCTGTTAATCAAAGAATATCCCTTAATATCTTTGTTAGGTGAGTCGGAAGTCAAATTATTTTAATGCAGTTTTGTTCCAAAGATTAAGTGAATTCTTAAAACACCTTTATAATTGAAATGGGGCAATTTTTGACGAAGATATGGCCATTTATTTCAAGGTAGACCCTATTTAATGCTTTCCATATATTTTCTATTAATCGAAGAATATCCCTTAATATCTTTCTAAGATGAGTCGGAAGTCAAATTATTTTAATGCAGTTTTGTTCCAAAGATTGAGTGAATTCATAAAACACCTTTATAATTGAAATGGGGCAATTTTTGACGAAGATATGGCCATTTATTTCAAGGTAGACCCTATTTAATGCTTTCCATATATTTTCTATTTGTCGAAGAATATCTCTTAATATCTTTCTTACATGAGTCGGAGTCAAATTATTTTAATGCAGTTTTCTTCCAAGATCGAGTGAATTCTAAAAACACCTTTATAATTGAAATGGGGCAATTTTAGACGAAGATATGTCCATTTATTTCAAGGTTGACCCTATTTAATATTTGGCTTATATTTTCTATTAATCGAAGAATATCCCTTAATATCTTTTTCAGATGAGTCGAAAGTCAAATTATTTTAACGCAGTTTTGTTCCAAAGATTGAGTGAATTCTTAAAACACCTTTATAATTGATATGGGGCAATTTTTGACGAAGATATGGCCATTTATTTCAAGGTAGACCCTATTTAATGCTTTCCATATATTTTCTATTTATCGAAGAATATCCCTTAATATCTTTCTTAGATGAGTCGGAAGTCAAATTATTTTAATGCAGTTTTGTTCCAAAGATCGAGTGAATTCTAAAAACACCTTTATAATTGAAATGGGGCAATTTTTGACGAAGATATGGCCATTTATTTCAGGGTAGACCCTATTTAATGCTTTCCATATATTTTCTGTTAATCAAAGAATATCCCTTAATATCTTTCTAAGGTGAGTCGGAAATCAAATTATTTTCATGCAGTTTTGTTCCAAAGATTGAGTGAATTCATAAAACACCTTTATAATTGAAATGGGGCAATTTTTGACGAAGATATGGCCATTTATTTCAAGGTAGACCCTATTTAATGCTTTCCAATTATTTTCTGTTAATCAAAGAATATCCCTTAATATCTTTCTTAGATGAGTCGGAAGTCAAATTATTTTAATGCAGTTTTGTTCCAAAGATCGAGTGAATTCTAAAAACACCTTTATAATTCAAATGGGGCAATTTTTGACGAAGATATGGCCATACATTTCAAGGTTGACCCTATTTAATGCTTTGCATATATTTTCTATTTATCGAAGAATATCCCTTAATATCTTTCTTAGGATGAGTCGAGAGTCAAATTATTTTTAATGCAGTTTTGTTCCAAAGATTGAGTGAATTTCTTAAAACACCTTTATAATTGCAATGGGGCAATTTTAGACGAAGATATGGCCATTTATTTCAAGGTTGACCCTATTTAATGTTTGCCATATATTTTATATTAATCGAAGAATATCCCTTAATATCTTTCTTAGATGAGTCGGAAGTCAAATTATTTTAATGCAGTTTTGTTCCAAAGATTGAGTGAATTCATAAAACACCTTTATAATTGAAATGGGGCAATTTTTGACGAAGATATGGCCATTTATTTCAAGGTAGACCATATTTAATGCTTTCCATATATTTTCTATTTGTCGAAGAATATCCCTTAATATCTTTCTTAGATGAGTCGGAAGTCAAATTATTTTAATGCAGTTTTGTTCCAAAGATCGAGTGAATTCTTAAAACACCTTTATAATTGAAATGGGGCAATTTTAGACGAAGATATGGCCATTTATTTCAAGGTTGACCCTATTTAATGTTTGGCTTATATTTTCTATTAATCGAAGAATATCCCTTAATATCTTTCTTAGATGAGTCGGAAGTCAAATTATTTTAATGCAGTTTTGTTCCAAAGATCGAGTGAATTCTTAAAACACCTTTATAATTGAAATGGGGCAATTTTTGACGAAGATATGGCCATTTATTTCAAGGTAGACCATATTTAATGCTTTCCATATATTTTCTATTTGTCGAAGAATATCCCTTAATATCTTTCTTAGATGAGTCGGAAGTCAAATTATTTTAATGCAGTTTTGTTCCAAAGATCGAGTGAATTCTTAAAACACCTTTATAATTGAAATGGGGCAATTTTTGACGAAGATATGGCCATTTATTTCAAGGTAGACCCTATTTAATGCTTTCCATATATTTTCTATTAATCGAAGAATATCCCTTAATATCTTTCTTAGATGAGTCGGAAGTCAAATTATTTTAATGCAGTTTTGTTCCAAAGATTGAGTGAATTCTTAAAACACCTTTATAATTGAAATGGGGCAATTTTTGACGAAGATATGGCCATTTATTTCAAGGTTGACCCTATTTAATGCTTTCCATATATTTTATATTAATCGAAGAATATCCCTTAATATCTTTCTAAGATCAGTCGGAAGTCAAATTATTTTAATGCAGTTTTGTTCCAAAGATCAAGTGAATTCTAAAAACACCTTTATAATTCAAATGGGGCAATTTTTGACGAAGATATGGCCATATATTTCAAGGTTGACCCTATTTAATGCTTTCCATATATTTTCTATTTATTGAAGAATATCCCTTAATATCTTTCTTGGATGAGTTGAAAGTCAAATTATTTTAATGCAGTTTTGTTCCAAAGATTGAGTGAATTCTTAAAAACACCTTTATAATTGCAATGGGGCAATTTTAGACGAAGATATGGCCATTTATTTCAAGGTTGACCCTATTTAATGTTTGGCATATATTTTATATTAATCGAAGAATATCCCTTAATATCTTTCTTAGATGAGTCGGAAGTCAAATTATTTTAATGCAGTTTTGTTTCAAAGATCGAGTCAATTCCAAAAACACGTTTATAATTGAATTGGGGCAATTTTAGACGAAGATATGGCCATTTATTTCAAGGTAGACCCTATTTAATGCTTTCCATATATTTTCTGTTAATCAAAGAATATCCCTTAATATCTTTGTTAGGTGAGTCGAAAGTCAAATTATTTTAATGCAGTTTTGTTCCAAAGATTGAGTGAATTCTTAAAACACCTTTATAATTGAAATGGGGCAATTTTTGACGAAGATATGGCCATTTATTTCAAGGTAGACCCTATTTAATGCTTTCCATATATTTTCTATTAATCGAAGAATATCCCTTAATATCTTTCTAAGACGAGTCGGAAGTCAAATTATTTTAATGCAGTTTTGTTCCAAAGATTGAGTGAATTCATAAAACACCTTTATGATTGAAATGGGGCAATTTTTGACGAAGACATGGCCATTTATTTCAAGGTAGACCATATTTAATGCTTTCCATATATTTTCTATTAATCAAAGAATATCCCTTAATATCTTTCTTAGATGAGTCGGAAGTCAAATTATTTTAATGCAGTTTTGTTCCAAAGATCCAGTAAATTCTAAAAACACCTTTATAATTGAAATGAGGTTATTTTAGACGAAGATATGGCCATTTATTTCAAGGTTGACCCTATTTAATGTTTGGCTTATATTTTCTATTAATCGAAGAATATCCCTTAATATCTTTCTTAGATGAGTCGGAAGTCAAATTATTTTAATGCAGTTTTGTTCCAAAGATTGAGTGAATTCTTAAAACACCTTTATGATTGAAATGGGGCAATTTTTGACGAAGATATGGCCATTTATTTCAAGGTAGACCCTATTTAATGCTTTCCATATATTTTCTATTTATCGAAGAATATCCCTTAATATCTTTCTTAGATGAGTCGGAAGTCAAATTATTTTAATGCAGTTTTGTTCCAAAGATCGAGTGAATTCTAAAAACACCTTTATAATTGAAATGGGGCAATTTTTGACGAAGATATGGCCATATATTTCAAGGTAGACCCTATTTAATGCTTTCCATATATTTTATATTAATCGAAGAATATCCCTTAATATCTTTCTAAGATGAGTCGGAAGTCAAATTATTTTAATGCAGTTTTGTTCCAAAGATTGAGTGAATTCATAAAACACCTTTATAATTGAAATGGGGCAATTTTTGACGAAGATATGGCCATTTATTTCAAGGTAGACCCTATTTAATGCTTTCCATATATTTTCTATTAATCGAAGAATATCCCTTAATATCTTTCTTAGATGAGTCGGAAGTCAAATTATTTTAATGCAGTTTTGTTTCAAAGATCAAGTGAATTCTAAAAACACCTTTATAATTGAAATGGGGCAATTTTTGACGAAGATATGGCCATTTATTTCAAGGTTGACCCTATTTAATGCTTTCCATATATTTTATATTAATCGAAGAATATCCCTTCATATCTTTCTAAGATCAGTCGGAAGTCAAATTATTCTCATGCAATTTTGTTCCAAAGATTGAGTGAATTCATAAAACACCTTTATAATTGAAATGGGGCAATTTTTGACGAAGATATGGCCATTTATTTCAAGGTAGACCATATTTAATGCTTTCCATATATTTTCTATTTGTCGAAGAATATCCCTTAATATCTTTCTTAGATGAGTCGGAAGTCAAATTATTTTAATGCAGTTTTGTTCCAAAGATCGAGTAAATTCTAAAAACACCTTTATAATTGAAATGAGGTAATTTTAGACGAAGATACGGCCATTTATTTCAAGGTTGACCCTATTTAATGTTTGGCTTATATTTTCTATTAATCGAAGAATATCCCTTAATATCTTTCTTAGATGAGTCGGAAGTCAAATTATTTTAACGCAGTTTTGTTCCAAAGATTGAGTGAATTCTTAAAACATCTTTATAATTGAAATGGGGCAATTTTTGACGAAGATATGGCCATTTATTTCAGGGTAGACCCTATTTAATGCTTTCCATATATTTTCTATTTATCGAAGAATATCCCTTAATATCTTTCTTAGATGAGTCGGAAATCAAATTATTTTAATGCAGTTTTGTTCCAAAGATCGAGTGAATTCTAAAAACACCTTTATAAGGTGAAATGGGGCAATTTTTGACGAAGATATGGCCATTTATTTCAAGGTAGACCCTATTTAATGCTTTCCATATATTTTCTGTTAATCAAAGAATATCCCTTAATATCTTTCTTAGATGAGTCGGAAGTCAAATTATTTTAATACAGTTTTGTTCCAAAGATTGAGTGAATTCTTAAAACACCTTTATAATTAAAATGGGGCAATTTTTGACGAAGATATGGCCATTTATTTCAAGGTAGACCCTATTTAATGCTTTCCATATATTTTCTATTTATTGAAGAATATCCCTTAATATCTTTTCTTGGATGAGTCGGAAGTCAAATTATTTTAATGCAGTTTTGTTCCAAAGATTAAGTGAATTCTTAAAACACCTTTATAATTGCAATGGGGCAATTTTAGACGAAGATATGGCCATTTATTTCAAGGTTGACCCTATTTAATGTTTGGCATATATTTTATATTAATCGAAGAATATCCCTTAATATCTTTCTTAGATGAGTCGGAAGTCAAATTATTTTAATGCAGTTTTGTTTCAAAGATCGAGTCAATTCCAAAAACACCTTTATAATTGAATTGGGGCAATTTTTGACGAAGATATGGCCATTTATTTCAAGGTAGACCCTATTTAATGCTTTCCATATATTTTCTGTTAATCAAAGAATATCCCTTAATATCTTTCTTAGATGAGTCGAAAGTCAAATTATTTTAATGCAGTTTTGTTCCAAAGATTGAGTGAATTCTTAAAACACCTTTATAATTGAAATGGGGCAATTTTTGACGAAGATATGGCCATTTATTTCAAGGTAGACCCTATTTAATGCTTTCCATATATTTTCTATTAATCGAAGAATATCCCTTAATATCTTTCTAAGATGAGTCGGAAGTCAAATTATTTTAATGCAGTTTTGTTCCAAAGATTGAGTGAATTCATAAAACACCTTTATAATTGAAATGGGGCAATTTTAGACGAAGATATGGCCATTTATTTCAAGGTAGACCCTATTTAATGCTTTCCATATATTTTATATTAATCGAAGAATATCCCTTAATATCTTTCTTAGATGAGTCGGAAGTCAAATTATTTTCATGCAGTTTTGTTCCAAAGATCAAGTGAATTCTAAAAACACCTTTATAATTGAAATGAGGTTATTTTAGACGAAGATATGGCCATTTATTTCAAGGTTGACCCTATTTAATGTTTGGCTTATATTTTCTATTAATCGAAGAATATCCCTTAATATCTTTCTTAGATGAGTCGGAAGTCAAATTATTTTAATGCAGTTTTGTTCCAAAGATTGAGTGAATTCTTAAAACACCTTTATAATTGAAATGGGGCAATTTTTGACGAAGATATGGCCATTTATTTGAGGGTAGACCCTATTTAATGTTTTCCATATATTTTCTATTTATCGAAGAATATCCCTTAATATCTTTCTTAGATGAGTCGGAAGTCAAATTATTTTAATGCAGTTTTGTTCCAAAGATCGAGTGAATTCTAAAAACACCTTCATAATTGAAATGGGGCAATTTTTGACGAAGATATGGCCATATATTTCAAGGTAGACCCTATTTAATGCTTTCCATATATTTTATATTAATCGAAGAATATCCCTTAATATCTTTCTTAGATGAGTCTGAAGTCAAATTATTTTAATGCAGTTTTGTTCCAAAGATTGAGTGAATTCATAAAACACCTTTATAATTGAAATGGGGCAATTTGTGACGAAGAAATGGCCATTTATTTCAGGGTAGACCATATTTAATGCTTTCCATATATATTCTATTAATCGAAGAATATCCCTTAATATCTTTCTTAGATGAGTCGGAAGTCAAATTATTTTAATGCAGTTTTGTTCCAAAGATTGAGTGAATTCATAAAACACCTTTATAATTGAAATGGGGTAATTTTTGACGAAGATATGGCCATTTATTTCAAGGTTGACCCTATTTAATGCTTTCCATATATTTTATATTAATCGAAGAATATCCCTTAATATCTTTCTAAGATCAGTCGGAAGTCAAATTATTTTAATGCAATTTTGTTCCAAAGATTGAGTGAATTCATAAAACACCTTTATAATTGAAATGGGGCAATTTTTGACGAAGATATGGCCATTTATTTCAAGGTAGACCATATTTAATGCTTTCCATATATTTTCTATTTGTCGAAGAATATCCCTTAATATCTTTCTTAGATGAGTCGGAAGTCAAATTATTTTAATGCAGTTTTGTTCCAAAGATCGAGTAAATTCTAAAAACACCTTTATAATTGAAATGAGGTAATTTTAGACGAAGATACGGCCATTTATTTCAAGGTTGACCCTATTTAATGTTTGGCTTATATTTTCTATTAATCGAAGAATATCCCTTAATATCTTTCTTAGATGAGTCGGAAGTCAAATTATTTTAACGCAGTTTTGTTCCAAAGATTGAGTGAATTCTTAAAACATCTTTATAATTGAAATGGGGCAATTTTTGACGAAGATATGGCCATTTATTTCAAGGTAGACCCTATTTAATGCTTTCCATATATTTTCTGTTAATCAAAGAATATCCCTTAATATCTTTCTTAGATGAGTCGGAAGTCAAATTATTTTAATACAGTTTTGTTCCAAAGATTGAGTGAATTCTTAAAACACCTTTATAATTAAAATGGGGCAATTTTTGACGAAGATATGGCCATTTATTTCAAGGTAGACCCTATTTAATGCTTTCCATATATTTTCTATTTATTGAAGAATATCCCTTAATATCTTTTCTTGGATGAGTCGGAAGTCAAATTATTTTAATGCAGTTTTGTTCCAAAGATTAAGTGAATTCTTAAAACACCTTTATAATTGCAATGGGGCAATTTTAGACGAAGATATGGCCATTTATTTCAAGGTTGACCCTATTTAATGTTTGGCATATATTTTATATTAATCGAAGAATATCCCTTAATATCTTTCTTAGATGAGTCGGAAGTCAAATTATTTTAATGCAGTTTTGTTTCAAAGATCGAGTCAATTCCAAAAACACCTTTATAATTGAATTGGGGCAATTTTAGACGAAGATATGGCCATTTATTTCAAGGTAGACCCTATTTAATGCTTTCCATATATTTTCTGTTAATCAAAGAATATCCCTTAATATCTTTCTTAGATGAGTCGGAAGTCAAATTATTTTAATGCAGTTTTGTTCCAAAGATTAAGTGAATTCTTAAAACACCTTTATAATTGAAATGGGGCAATTTTTGACGAAGATATGGCCATTTATTTTAAGGTAGACCCTATTTAATGCTTTCCATATATTTTCTATTAATCGAAGAATATCCCTTAATATCTTTCTAAGATGAGTCGGAAGTCAAATTATTTTAATGCAGTTTTGTTCCAAAGATTGAGTGAATTCATAAAACACCTTTATAATTGAAATGGGGCAATTTTTGACGAAGATATGGCCATTTATTTCAAGGTAGACCATATTTAATGCTTTCCATATATTTTCTATTTGTCGAAGAATATCCCTTAATATCTTTCTTAGATGAGTCGGAAGTCAAATTATTTTAATGCAGTTTTGTTCCAAAGATCGAGTGAATTCCAAAAACACCTTTATAATTGAAATGGGGCAATTTTAGACGAAGATATGGCCATTTATTTCAAGGTTGACCTTATTTAATGTTTGGCTTATATTTTCTATTAATCGAAGAATATCCCTTAATATCTTTCTTAGATGAGTCGGAAGTCAAACTATTTTAACGCAGTTTTGTTCTAAAGATTGAGCGAATTCTTAAAAGACCTTTATATTTGAAATGGGGCAATTTTTGACGAAGATATGGCCATTTATTTCAAGGTAGACCCTATTTAATGCTTTCCATATATTTTCTATTTATCGAAGAATATCCCTTAATATCTTTCTTAGATGAGTCGGAAGTCAACGTATTTTAATGCAGTTTTGTTCCAAAGATCAAATGAATTCTAAAAACACCTTTATAATTGAAATGGGGCAATTTTGGTCGAAGATATGGCCATTTATTTCAAGGTAGACCCTATTTAATGCTTTCCATATATTTTCTATTAATCAAAGAATATCCCTTAATATCTTTCTTAGATGAGTCGGAAGTCAAATTATTTTAATGCAGTTTTGTTCCAAAGATCAGGTGAATTCTAAAAACACCTTTATAATTGAAATGGGGCAATTTTTGACGAAGATATGGCCATTTATTTCAAGGTAGACCCTATTTAATGTTTGGCTTATATTTTCTATTAATCGAAGAATATCCCTTAATATCTTTCTTAGATGAGTCGGAAGTCAAATTATTTTAATGCAGTTTTGTTCCAAAGATTGAGTGAATTCCAAAAACACCTTTATAATTGAAATGGGGCAATTTTAGACGAAGATATGGCCATTTATTTCAAGGTTGACCCTATTTAATGTTTGGCTTATATTTTCTATTAATCAAGAATATCCCTTAATATCTTTCTTAGATGAGTCGGAAGTCAAATTATTTTAATGCAGTTTTGTTCCAAAGATTGAGTGAATTCTTAAAACACCTTTATAATTGAAATGGGGCAATTTGAGACAAAGATATGGCCATTTATTTCAAGGTAGACCCTATTTAATGCTTTCCATATATTTTCTATTAATCGAAGAATATCCCTTAATATCTTTCTTAGATGAGTCGGAAGTCAACGTATTTTAATGTTGTTTTGTTCTTAAAGATTGAGTAAATTCTAAAAGTACTTTTATAATTGAAATGGGGCAATTTTTGACGAAGATATGGCCATTTATTTCAAGGTAGACCCTATTTAATGCTTTCCATATATTTTCTGTTAATCAAAGAACATCCCTTAATATCTTTCTTAGATGAGTCGGAAGTCAAATTATTTTAATGCAGTTTTGTTCCAAAGATTGAGTGAATTCATAAAACACCTTTATAATTGAAATGGGGCAATTTTTGACGAAGATATGGCCATTTATTTCAAGGTAGACCATATTTAATGCTTTCCATATATTTTCTATTTGTCAAGAATATCCCTTAATATCTTTCTTAGATGAGTCGGAAGTCAAATTATTTTAATGCAGTTTTGTTCCAAAGATTGAGTGAATTCCAAAAACACCTTTATAATTGAAATGGGGCAATTTTAGACGAAGATATGGCCATTTATTTCAAGGTTGACCTTATTTAATGTTTGGCTTATATTTTCTATTAATCGAAGAATATCCCTTAATATCTTTCTTAGATGAGTCGGAAGTCAAACTATTTTAACGCAGTTTTGTTCTAAAGATTGAGCGAATTCTTAAAAGACCTTTATATTTGAAATGGGGCAATTTTTGACGAAGATATGGCCATTTATTTCAAGGTAGAGCCTATTTAATGCTTTCCATATATTTTCTATTTATCGAAGAATATCCCTTAATATCTTTCTTAGATGAGTCGGAAGTCAAATTATTTTAATGCAGTTTTGTTCCAAAGATCAAATGAATTCTAAAAACACCTTTATAATTGAAATGGGGCAATTTTGCTCGAAGATATGGCCATTTATTTCAAGGTAGACCCTATTTAATGCTTTCCATATATTTTCTATTAATCAAAGAATATCCCTTAATATCTTTCTTAGATGAGTCGGAAGTCAAATTATTTTAATGCAGTTTTGTTCCAAAGATCAGGTGAATTCTAAAAACACCTTTATAATTGAAATGGGGCAATTTTTGACGAAGATATGGCCATTTATTTCAAGGTAGACCCTATTTAATGTTTGGCTTATATTTTCTATTAATCGAAGAATATCCCTTAATATCTTTCTTAGATGAGTCGGAAGTCAAATTATTTTAATGCAGTTTTGTTCCAAAGATTGAGTGAATTCCAAAAACACCATTATAATTGAAATGGGGCAATTTTAGACGAAGATATGGCCATTTATTTCAAGGTTGACCCTATTTAATGTTTGGCTTATATTTTCTACTAATCGAAGAATATCTCTTAATATCTTTCTTAGATGAGTCGGAAGTCAAATTATTTTAATGCAGTTTTGTTCCAAAGATTGAGTGAATTCCAAAAACACCTTTATAATTGAAATGGGGCAATTTTTGACGAAGATATGGCCATTTATTTCAAGGTAGACCCTATTTAATGCTTTCCATATATTTTCTTTTAATCGAAGAATATTCCTTAATATCTTTCTTAGATGAGTCGGAAGTCAACGTATTTTAATGTTGTTTTGTTCTAAAGATTGAGTGAATTCTAAAAGTACTTTTATAATTGAAATGGGGCAATTTTTGACGAAGATATGGCCATTTATTTCAAGGTAGACCCTATTTAATGCTTTCCATAAATTTTCTGTTAATCAAGAACATCCCTTAATATCTTTCTTAGATGAGTCGGAAGTCAAATTATTTTAATGCAGTTTTGTTCCAAAGATTGAGTGAATTCTAAAAACACCTTTATAGTTGAAATGGGGCAATTTGAGACAAAGATATGGCCATTTATTTCAAGGTTGACCCTATTTAATGTTTGGCTTATATTTTCTATTAATCGAAGAATATCCCTTAATATCTTTCTTAGATGAGTCGGAAGTCAAATTATTTTAATGCAGTTTTGTTCCAAAGATTGAGTGAATTCTAAAAACACCTTTATAATTGAAATGGGGCAATTTTTGACGAAGATATGGCCATTTATTTCAAGGTAGACCCTATTTAATGCTTTCCATATATTTTCTATTTGTCGAAGAATATCCCTTAATATCTTTCTTAGATGAGTCGGAGGTCAAATTATTTTAATACAGTTTTGTTCCAAAGATCGAGCAAATTCTAAAAACTTTTTATAATTGAAATGAGGCAATTTTTGACGAAGATATGGCCATTTATTTCAAGGTTGACCCTATTTAATGTTTGGCTTATATTTTCTTTTAATCGAAGAATATTCCTTAATATCTTTCTTAGATGAGTCGAAAGTCAAATTATTTTAATGCAGTTTTGTTTCAACGATTAAGTGATTTCTAAAAAGTCCTTTATAATTGAAATGGGGCAATTTTTGACGAAGATATGGCCATTTATTTTAAGGTAGACCCTATTTAATGCTTTCCATATATTTTCTATTAATCAAAGAATATCCCTTAATATCTTTCTTAGATGAGTCGGAAGTCAAATTATTTTAACGCAGTTTTGTTCCAAAGATCAGGTGAATTCTAAAAACACCTTTATAATTCAAATGGGGCAATTTTTGACGAAGATATGGCCATTTATTTCAAGGTAGACCCTAATTAATGTTTGGCTTATATTTTCTATTAATCGAAGAATATCCCTTAATATCTTTCTTAGATGAGTCGGAAGTCAAATTATTTTAATGCAGTTTTGTTCCAAAGATTGAGTGAATTCCAAAAACACCTTTATAATTGAAATGGGGCAATTTTAGACGAAGATATGGCCATTTATTTCAAGGTTGACCTTATTTAATGTGTGGCTTATATTTTCTATTAATCGAAGAATATCCCTTAATATCTTTCTTAGATGAGTCGGAAGTCAAACTATTTTAACGCAGTTTTGTTCTAAAGATTGAGCGAATTCTTAAAAGACCTTTATATTTGAAATGGGGCAATTTTTGACGAAGATATGGCCATTTATTTCAAGGTAGACCCTATTTAATGCTTTCCATATATTTTCTATTTATCGAAGAATATCCCTTAATATCTTTCTTAGATGAGTCGGGAGTCAAATTATTTTAATGCAGTTTTGTTCCAAAGATCAAACGAATTCTAAAAACACCTTTATAATTGAAATGCGGCAATTTTGGACGAAGATATGGCCATTTATTTCAAGATAGACCCTATTTAATGCTTTCCATATATTTTCTGTTAATCAAAGAATATCCCTTAATATCTTTCTTAGGTGAGTCGGAAGTCAAATTATTTTAATGCAGTTTTGTTCCAAAGATTGAGTGAATTCTAAAAACACCTTTATAATTGAAATGGGGCAATTTTTGACGAAGATATGGCCATTTATTTCAAAGTTGACCCTATTTAATGTTTGGCAAATAATTTATATTAATCGAAGAATATCCCTTAATATCTTTCTTAGATGAGTCGGAAGTCAAATTATTTTAATGCAGTTTTGTTCCAAAGATCGAGTGAATTCTAAAAACACCTTTATAATTGAAATGGGGCAATTTTTGACGAAGATATGGCCATTTATTTCAAGGTAGACCCTATTTAATGCTTTCCATATATTTTCTGTTAATCAAAGAATATCCCTTAATATCTTTCTTATGTGAGTCGGAAGTCAAATTATTTTAATGCAGTTTTGTTCCAAAGATCAGGTGAATTCTAAAAACGTCTTTATAATTGAAATGGGGCAATTTTAGACGAAGATATGGCCATTTATTTCAAGGTAGACCCTATTTAATGTTTGGCTTATATTTTCTATTAATCGAAGAATATCCCTTAATATCTTTCTTAAATAAGTCGAAAGTCAAATTATTTTAACGCAGTTTTGTTCCAAAGATTGAGTGAATGCTAAAAAAACCTTTATAATTGAAATGGGGCAATTTTTGACGAAGATATGGCCATTTATTTCAAGGTTGACCCTATTTAATGCTTTCCATATATTTTCTATTTATCGAAGAATATCCCTTAATATCTTTCTTAGATGAGTCGGAAGTCAAATTATTTTAACGCAGTTTTGTTTCAAAGATCAAATGAATTCTAAAAACACCTTTATAATTGAAATGGGGCAATTTTGGTCGAAGATATGGCCATTTATTTCAAGGTAGACCCTATTTATTGCTTTCCATATATTTTCTATTAATCAAAGAATATCCCTTAATATCTTTCTTAGATGAGTCGGAAGTCAAATTATTTTAATGCAGTTTTGTTCCAAAGATCAAGTGAATTGTAAAAACACCTTTATAATTGAAATGGGGCAATTTTTGACGAAGATATGGCAATTTATTTCAAGGTAGACCCTATTTAATGTTTGGCTTATATTTTCTATTAATCGAAGAATATCCCTTAATATTTTTCTTAGATGAGTCGGAAGTCAAATTATTTTAACGCAGTTTTGTTCCAAAGATTGAGCGAATTCCAAAAACACCTTTATAATTGAAATGGGGCAATTTTAGACGAAGATATGGCCATTTATTTCAAGGTTGACCTTATTTAATGTTTGGCTTATATTTTCTATTAATCGAAGAATATCCCTTAATATCTTTCTTAGATGAGTCGGAAGTCAAATTATTTTAACGCAGTTTTGTTCCAAAGATTGAGTGAATTCTAAAAAGACCTTTATAATTGAAATGGGGCAATTTTTGACGAAGATATGGCCATTTATTTCAAGGTAGACCCTATTTAATGCTTTCCATATATTTTCTATTTATCGAAGAATATCCCTTAATATCTTTCTTAGATGAGTCGGAAGTCAAATTATTTTAATGCAGTTTTGTTCCAAAGATCAGGTGAATTCTAAAAACACCTTTATAATTGAAATGGGGCAATTTTAGATGAAAGATATGGCCATTTATTTCAAGGTAGACCCTATTTAATGCTTTCCATATATTTTCTATTTATCGAAGAATATCCCTTAATATCTTTCTTAGGTGAGTCGGAAGTCAAATTATTTTAATGCAGTTTTGTTCCAAAGATCAAACGAATTCTAAAAACACCTTTATAATTGAAATGGGGCAATTTTGGACGAAGATATGGCCATTTATTTCAAGGTAGACCCTATTTAATGCTTTCCATATATTTTCTGTTAATCAAAGAATATCCCTTAATATCTTTCTTAGGTGAGTCGGAAGTCAAATTATTTTAATGCAGTTTTGTTCCAAAGATTGAGTGAATTCTAAAAACACCTTTATAATTGAAATGGGGCAAGTTTTGACGAAGATATGGCCATTTATTTCAAAGTTGACCCTATTTAATGTTTGGCAAATATTTTATATTAATCGGAGAATATCCCTTAATATCTTTCTTGGATGAGTTGGAAGTCAAATTATTTTAATGCAGTTTTGTTCCAAAGATCGAGCGAATTTTAAAAACACCTTTATAATTGAAATGGGTCAATTTTTGACGAAGATATGGCCATTTATTTCAAGGTAGACCCTATATAATGCTTTCCATATATTTTCTATTAATCAAAGAATATCCCTTAATATCTTTCTTAGATGAGTCGGAAGTCAAATTATTTTAATGCAGTTTTGTTCCAAAGATCAGGTGAATTCTAAAAACACCTTTATAATTGAAATGTGGCAATTTTTGACGAAGATATGGCCATTTATTTCAAGGTAGACCCTATTTAATGTTTGGCTTATATTTTCTATTAATCGAAGAATATCCCTTAATATCTTTCTTAGATGAGTCGAAAGTCAAATTATTTTAACGCAGTTTTGTTCCAAAGATTGAGTGAATGCTAAAAAAACCTTTATAATTGAAATGGGGCAATTTTTGACGAAGATATGGCCATTTATTTCAAGGTAGACCCGATTTAATGCAGTTTTGTTCCAAAGATTGAGCGAATTCTAAAAAGACCTTTATAATTGAAATGGGGCAATTTGTGACGAAGATATGGCCATTTATTTCAAGGTAGACCCTATTTAATGCTTTCCATATATTTTCTATTTATCGAAGAATATCCCTTAATATCTTTCTTAGATGAGTCGGAAGTCAAATTATTTTAATGCAGTTTTGTTCCAAAGATCGAGTGATTTCCAAAACACCTTTATAATTGAAATGGGGCAATTTTTGACGAAGATATGGCCATTTATTTCAAGGTAGACCCTATTTAATGTTTGGCTTATATTTTCTATTAATCGAAGAATATCCGTTAATATCTTTCTTAGATGAGTCGGAAGTCAAATTATTTTAATGCAGTTTTGTTCCAAAGATTGAGTGAATTCCAAAAACACCTTTATAATTGAAATGGGGCAATTTTAGACGAAGATATGGCCATTTATTTCAAGGTTGACCTTATTTAATGTTTGGCTTATATTTTCTATTAATCGAAGAATATCCCTTAATATCTTTCTTAGATGAGTCGGAAGTCAAATTATTTTAACGCAGTTTTGTTCCAAAGATTGAGCGAATTCTAAAAAGACCTTTATAATTGAAATGGGGCAATTTGTGACGAAGATATGGCCATTTATTTCAAGGTAGACCCTATTTAATGCTTTCCATATATTTTCTATTTATCGAAGAATATCCCTTAATATCTTTCTTAGATGAGTCGGAAGTCAAATTATTTTAATGCAGTTTTGTTCCAAAGATCAAACGAATTCTAAAAACACCTTTATAATTGAAATGGGGCAATTTTGGACGAAGATATGGCCATTTATTTCAAGGTAGACCCTATTTAATGCTTTCCATATATTTTCTATTAATCAAAGAATATCCCTTAATATCTTTCTTAGATGAGTCGGAAGTCAAATTATTTTAATGCAGTTTTGTTCCAAAGATCGAGTGATTTCCAAAACACCTTTATAATTGAAATGGGGCAATTTTTGACGAAGATATGGCCATTTATTTCAAGGTAGACCCTATTTAATGTTTGGCTTATATTTTCTATTAATCGAAGAATATCCGTTAATATCTTTCTTAGATGAGTCGGAAGTCAAATTATTTTAATGCAGTTTTGTTCCAAAGATTGAGTGAATTCTAAACACACCTTTATAATTGAAATGGGGCAATTTTTGACGAAGATATGGCCATTTATTTCAAAGTTGACCCTATTTAATGTTTGGCAAATATTTTATATTAATCGAAGAATATCCCTTAATATCTTTCTTGGATGAGTCGGAAGTCAAATTATTTTAATGCAGTTTTGTTCCAAAGATCGAGTGAATTCTAAAAACACCTTTATAATTGAAATGGGGCAATTTTTGACGAAGATATGGCCATTTATTTCAAGGTAGACCCTATTTAATGCTTTCCATATATTTTCTATTTATCGAAGAATATCCCTTAATATCTTTCTTAGATGAGTCGGAAGACAAATCAGTTTAATGCAGTTTTGTTCCAAAGATTGAGTGAATTCCAAAAACACCTTTATAATTGAAATGGGGCAATTTTTGACGAAGATATGGCCATTTATTTCAAGGTAGACCCTATTTAATGTTTGGCTTATATTTTCTATTAATCGAAGAATATCCCTTAATATCTTTCTTAGATAAGTCGAAAGTCAAATTATTTTAACGCAGTTTTGTTCCAAAGATTGAGTGAATGCTAAAAAGACCTTTATAATTGAAATGGGGCAATTTTAGACGAAGATATGGCCATTTATTTCAAGGTTGACCCTATTTAATGTTTGGCTTATATTTTCTATTAATCGAAGAATATCCCTTAATATCTTTCTTAGATGAGTCGGAAGACAAATCAGTTTAATGCAGTTTTGTTCCAAAGATTGAGTGAATTCCAAAAACACCTTTAAAATTGAAATGGGGCAATTTTAGACGAAGATATGGCCATTTATTTCAAGGTTGACCTTATTTAATGTTTGGCTTATATTTTCTATTAATCGAAGAATATCCCTTAATATCTTTCTTAGATGAGTCGGAAGTCATATTATTTTAACGCAGTTTTGTTTCAAAGATTGAGCGAATTCTAAAAACACCTTTATAATTGAAATGGGGCAAT
The DNA here is from genome assembly GCF_018153295.1 of Drosophila grimshawi. Lineage (NCBI taxonomy): Eukaryota > Metazoa > Arthropoda > Insecta > Diptera > Drosophilidae > Drosophila > Drosophila grimshawi. Next base: position 58,187 of record NW_025062671.1, on the reverse strand, counting down.
TTGTGACGAAGATATGGCCATTTATTTCAAGGTAGACCCTATTTAATGCTTTCCATATATTTTCTATTTATCGAAGAATATCCCTTAATATCTTTCTTAGATGAGTCGGAAGTCAAATTATTTTAATGCAGTTTTGTTTCAAAGATTGAGCGAATTCTAAAAAGACCTTTATAATTGAAATGGGGCAATTTTGGACGAAGATATGGCCATTTATTTCAAGGTAGACCCTATTTAATGCTTTCCATATATTTTTAATTTATCGAAGAATATCCCTTAATATCTTTCTTAGATGAGTCGGAAGTCAAATTATTTTAATGCAGTTTTGTTCCAAAGATCAGGTGAATTCTAAAAACACCTTTATAATTGAAATGGGGCAATTTTTGACGAAGATATGGCCATTTATTTCAAGGTAGACCCTATTTAATGCTTTCCATATATTTTCTATTTATCGAAGAATATCCCTTAATATCTTTCTTAGATGAGTCGGAAGTCAAATTATTTTAATGCAGTTTTGTTCCAAAGATCAAACGAATTCTAAAAACACCTTTATAATTGAAATGGGGCAATTTTGGACGAAGATATGGCCATTTATTTCAAGGTAGACCCTATTTAATGCTTTCCATATATTTTCTGTTAATCAAAGAATATCCCTTAATATCTTTCTTAGGTGAGTCGGAAGTCAAATTATTTTAATGCAGTTTTGTTCCAAAGATTGAGTGAATTCTAAAAACACCTTTATAATTGAAATGGGGCAATTTTTGACGAAGATATGGCCATTTACTTCAAAGTTGACCCTATTTAATGTTTGGCAAATATTTTATATTAATCGAAGAATATCCCTTAATATCTTTCTTGGATGAGTCGGAAGTCAAATTATTTTAATGCAGTTTTGTTCCAAAGATCGAGTGAATTCTAAAAACACCTTTATAATTGAAATGGGGCAATTTTTGACGAAGATATGGCCATTTATTTCAAGGTAGACCCTATTTAATGCTTTCCATATATTTTCTATTAATCAAAGAATATCCCTTAATATCCTTCTTAGATGAGTCGGAAGTCAAATTATTTTAATGCAGTTTTGTTCCAAAGATCAGGTGACTTCTAAAAACACCTTTATATATGAAATGGGGCAATTTTTGACGAAGATATGGCCATTTATTTCAAGGTAGACCCTATTTAATGTTTGGCTTATATTTTCTATTAATCGAAGAATATCCCTTAATATCTTTCTTAGATGAGTCGAAAGTCAAATTATTTTAACGCAGTTTTGTTCCAAAGATTGAGTGAATTCTAAAAAGACCTTTATAATTGAAATGGGGCAATTTTTGACGAAGATATGGCCATTTATTTCAAGGTTGACCTTATTTAATGTTTGGCTTATATTTTCTATTAATCGAAGAATATCCCTTAATATTTTTCTTAGATGAGTCGGAAGTCAAATTATTTTAACGCAGTTTTGTTTCAAAGATTGAGCGAATTCTAAAAACACCTTTATAATTGAAATGGGGCAATTTGTGACGAAGATATGGCCATTTATTTCAAGGTAGACCCTATTTAATGCTTTCCATATATTTTCTATTTATCGAAGAATATCCCTTAATATCTTTCTTAGATGAGTCGGAAGACAAATCAGTTTAATGCAGTTTTGTTCCAAAGATTGAGTGAATTCCAAAAACACCTTTATAATTGAAATGGGGCAATTTTAGACGAAGATATGGCCATTTATTTCAAGGTTGACCTTATTTAATGTTTGGCTTATATTTTCTATTAATCGAAGAATATCCCTTAATATCTTTCTTAGATGAGTCGGAAGTCATATTATTTTAACGCAGTTTTGTTTCAAAGATTGAGCGAATGCTAAAAAGACCTTTATAATTGAAATGGGGCAATTTTTGACGAAGATATGGCCATTTATTTCAAGGTAGACCCTATTTAATGCTTTCCATATATTTTCTATTTATCGAAGAATATCCCTTAATATCTTTCTTAGATGAGTCGTAAGTCAAATTATTTTAACGCAGTTTTGTTCCAAAGATTGAGTGAATGCTAAAAAGACCTTTATAATTGAAATGGGGCAATTTTAGACGAAGATATGGCCATTTATTTCAAGGTTGACCCTATTTAATGTTTGGCTTATATTTTCTATTAATCGAAGAATATCCCTTAATATCTTTCTTAGATGAGTCGGAAGACAAATCAGTTTAATGCAGTTTTGTTCCAAAGATTGAGTGAATTCCAAAAACACCTTTATAATTGAAATGGGGCAATTTTAGACGAAGATATGGCCATTTATTTCAAGGTTGACCTTATTTAATGCTTGGCTTATATTTTCTATTAATCGAAGAATATCCCTTAATATCTTTCTTAGATGAGTCGGAAGTCATATTATTTTAACGCAGTTTTGTTTCAAAGATTGAGCGAATTCTAAAAACACCTTTATAATTGAAATGGGGCAATTTGTGACGAAGATATGGCCATTTATTTCAAGGTAGACCCTATTTAATGCTTTCCATATATTTTCTATTTATCGAAGAATATCCCTTAATATCTTTCTTAGATGAGTCGGAAGTCAAATTATTTTAACGCAGTTTTGTTCCAAAGATTGAGCGAATTCTAAAAAGACCTTTATAATTGAAATGGGGCAATTTTGGACGAAGATATGGCCATTTATTTCAAGGTTGACCCTATTTAATGTTTGGCTTATATTTTCTATTAATCGAAGAATATCCCTTAATATCTTTCTTAGATGAGTCGGAAGTCAAATTATTTTAATGCAGTTTCGTTCCAAAGATCAGGTGAATTCTAAAAGCACCTTTATAATTCAAATGGGGCAATTTTAGACGAAGATATGGCCTTTTATTTCAAGGTTGACCCTATTTAATGTTTGGCTTATATTTTCTATTAATCAAAGAATATCCCTTAATATCTTTCTTAGATGAGTCGGAAGTCAAATTATTTTAATGCAGTTTTGTTCCAAAGATCGAGTGATTTCCAAAAACACCTTTATAATTGAAATGGGGCAATTTTTGACGAAGATATGGCCATTTATTTCAAGGTAGACCCTATTTAATGTTTGGCTTATATTTTCTATTAATCGAAGAATATCCCTTAATATCTTTCTTAGATGAGTCGGAAGTCAAATTATTTTAATGCAGTTTTGTTCCAAAGATTGAGTGAATTTCAAAAACACCTTTATAATTGAAATGGAGCAATTTTAGACGAAGATATGGCCATTTATTTCAAGGTTGACCTTATTTAATGTTTGGCTTATATTTTCTATTAATCGAAGAATATCCCTTAATATCTTTCTTAGATGAGTCGGAAGTCAAATTATTTTAACGCAGTTTTGTTCCAAAGATTGAGCGAATTCTTAAAAGACCTTTATAATTGAAATGGGGCAATTTGTGACGAAGATATGGCCATTTATTTCAAGGTAGACCCTATTTAATGCTTTCCATATATTTTCTATTTATCGAAGAATATCCCTTAATATCTTTCTTAGATGTTTCGGAAGTCAAATTATTTTAATGCAGTTTTGTTCCAAAGATCAAACGAATTCTAAAAACACCTTTATAATTGAAATGGGGCAATTTTGGACGAAGATATGGCCATTTATTTCAAGGTAGACCCTATTTAATGCTTTCCATATATTTTCTGTTAATCAAAGAATATCCCTTAATATCTTTCTTAGGTGAGTCGGAAGTCAAATTATTTTAATGCAGTTTTGTTCCAAAGATTGAGTGAATTCTAAAAACACCTTTATAATTGAAATGGGGCAATTTCTGACGAAGATATGGCCATTTACTTCAAAGTTGACCCTATTTAATGTTTGGCAAATATTTTATATTAATCGAAGAATATCCCTTAATATCTTTCTTGGATGAGTCGGAAGTCAAATTATTTTAATGCAGTTTTGTTCCAAAGATCGAGTGAATTCTAAAAACACCTTTATAATTGAAATGGGGCAATTTTAGACGAAGATATGGCCTTTTATTTCAAGGTTGACCCTATTTAATGTTTGGCTTATATTTTCTATTAATCGAAGAATATCCCTTAATATCTTTTTTAGATGAGTCGGAAGTCAAATTATTTTAATGCACTTTTGTTTCAAAGATCAAGTCAATTCCAAAAACTCCTCTAGAATTGAAATGGGGCAATTTTTGACGAAGATATGGCCATTTATTTCAAGGTAGACCCTATTTAATGCTTTCCATATATTTTCTATTTATCGAAGAATATCCCTTTAATATCTTTCTTAGATGAGTCGGAAGTCAACGCATTTTAATGTTGTTTTGTTCTAAAGATTGAGTAAATTCTAAAAACACCTTAATAATTGAAATGGGGCAATTTTTGACGAAGATATGGCTATTTATTTCAAGGTAGACCCTATTTAATGCTTTCCATATATTTTCTGTTAATCAAAGAATATCCCTTAATATCTTTCTTAGGTGAGTCGGAAGTCAAATTATTTTAACGCAGTTTTGTTTCGAAGATCGAGTCAATTCCAAAAACACCTTTATAATTGAAATGGGGCAATTTTTGACGAAGATATGGCCATTTATTTCAAGGTAGACCCTATTTAATGTTTGGCTTATATTTTCTATTAATCGAAGAATATCCCTTAATATCTTTCTTAGATAAGTCGAAAGTCAAATTATTTTAACGCAGTTTTGTTCCAAAGATTGAGCGAATGCTAAAAAGACCTTTATAATTGAAATGGGGCAATTTTTGACGAAGATATGGCCATTTATTTCAAGGTAGACCCTATTTAATGCTTTCCATATATTTTCTATTTATCGAAGAATATCCCTTAATATCTTTCTTAGATGAGTCGGAAGTCAAATTATTTTAATGCAGTTTTGTTCCAAAGATCAAATGAATTCTAAAAACACCTTTATAATTGAAATGGGGCAATTTTGGTCGAAGATATGGCCATTTATTTCAAGGTAGACCCTATTTAATGCTTTCCATATATTTTCTATTAATCAAAGAATATCCCTTAATATCTTTCTTAGATGAGTCGGAAGTCAACGTATTTTAATGTTGTTTTGTTTTTAACATTAAGTTAATTCTAAAAACACCTATATAATTGAAATGGGGCAATTTTTGACGTAGATATGGCCATTTATTTCAAGGTAGACCCTATTTAATGCTTTCCAATTATTTTCTGTTAATCAAAGAATATCCCTTAATATCTTTCTTAGATAAGTCGAAAGTCAAATTATTTTAACGCAGTTTTGTTCCAAAGATTGAGCGAATGCTAAAAAGACCTTTATAATTGAAATGGGGCAATTTTTGACGAAGATATGGCCATTTATTTCAAGGTAGACCCTATTTAATGCTTTCCATATATTTTCTATTTATCGAAGAATATCCCTTAATATCTTTCTTAGATGAGTCGGAAGTCAAATTATTTTAATGCAGTTTTGTTCCAAAGATCAGGTGAATTCTAAAAACACCTTTATAATTAAAATGGGGCAATTTTTGACGAAGAGATGGCCATTTATTTCAAGGTAGACTCTATTTAATGTTTGGCTTATGTTTTCTATTAATCGAAGAATATCCCTTAATATCTTTCTTAGATGAGTCGGAAGTCAACGTATTTTAATGTTGTTTTGTTTTTAACATTAAGTTAATTCTAAAAACACCTATATAATTGAAATGGGGCAATTTTTGACGAAGATATGGCCATTTATTTCAAGGTAGACCCTATTTAATGCTTTCCAATTATTTTCTGTTAATCAAAGAATATCCCTTAATATCTTTCTTAGATGAGTCGGAAGTCAAATTATTTTAATGCAGTTTTGTTCCAAAGATTGAGTGAATTCCAAAAACACCTTTATAATTGAAATGGGGCAATTTTGGACGAAGATATGGCCATTTATTTCAAGGTTGACCTTATTTAATGTTTGGCTTATATTTTCTATTAATCGAAGAATATCCCTTAATATCTTTCTTAGATGAGTCGGAAGTCATATTATTTTAACCCAGTTTTGTTTCAAAGATTGAGTGAATTCTAAAAACACCTTTATAATTGAAATGGGGCAATTTGTGACGAAGATATGGCCATTTATTTCAAGGTAGACCCTATTTAATGCTTTCCATATATTTTCTATTTATCGAAGAATATCCCTTAATATCTTTCTTAGATGAGTCGGAAGTCAAATTATTTTAATGCAGTTTTGTTCCAAGGATCAAACGAATTCTAAAAACACCTTTATAATTGAAATGGGGCAATTTTTGACGAAGATATGGCCATTTATTTCAAGGTAGACCCTATTTAATGCTTTCCATATATTTTCTGTTAATCAAAGAATATCCCTTAATATCTTTCTTAGGTGAGTCGGAAGTCATATTATTTTAACCCAGTTTTGTTTCAAAGATTGAGTGAATTCTAAAAACACCTTTATAATTGAAATGGGGCAATTTGTGACGAAGATATGGCCATTTATTTCAAGGTAGACCCTATTTAATGCTTTCCATATATTTTCTGTTAATCAAAGAACATCCCTTAATATCTTTCTTAGGTGAGTCGGAAGTCAAATTATTTTAATGTTGTTTTGTTTTTAACATTAAGTTAATTCTAAAAACACCTATATAATTGAAATGGGGCAATTTTTGACGAAGATATGGCCATTTATTTCAAGGTAGACCCTATTTAATGCTTTCCAATTATTTTCTGTTAATCAAAGAATATCCCTTAATATCTTTCTTAGATAAGTCGAAAGTCAAATTATTTTAACGCAGTTTTGTTCCAAAGATTGAGCGAATGCTAAAAAGACCTTTATAATTGAAATGGGGCAATTTTTGACGAAGATATGGCCATTTATTTCAAGGTAGACCCTATTTAATGCTTTCCATATATTTTCTATTTATCGAAGAATATCCCTTAATATCTTTCTTAGATGAGTCGGAAGTCAAATTATTTTAATGCAGTTTTGTTCCAAAGATCAAATGAATTCTAAAAACACCTTTATAATTAAAATGGGGCAATTTTTGACGAAGAGATGGCCATTTATTTCAAGGTAGACTCTATTTAATGTTTGGCTTATGTTTTCTATTAATCGAAGAATATCCCTTAATATCTTTCTTAGATGAGTCGGAAGTCAACGTATTTTAATGTTGTTTTGTTTTTAACATTAAGTTAATTCTAAAAACACCTATATAATTGAAATGGGGCAATTTTTGACGAAGATATGGCCATTTATTTCAAGGTAGACCCTATTTAATGCTTTCCAATTATTTTCTGTTAATCAAAGAATATCCCTTAATATCTTTCTTAGATGAGTCGGAAGTCAAATTATTTTAATGCAGTTTTGTTCCAAAGATTGAGTGAATTCCAAAAACACCTTTATAATTGAAATGGGGCAATTTTGGACGAAGATATGGCCATTTATTTCAAGGTTGACCTTATTTAATGTTTGGCTTATATTTTCTATTAATCGAAGAATATCCCTTAATATCTTTCTTAGATGAGTCGGAAGTCATATTATTTTAACCCAGTTTTGTTTCAAAGATTGAGTGAATTCTAAAAACACCTTTATAATTGAAATGGGGCAATTTGTGACGAAGATATGGCCATTTATTTCAAGGTAGACCCTATTTAATGCTTTCCATATATTTTCTATTTATCGAAGAATATCCCTTAATATCTTTCTTAGATGAGTCGGAAGTCAAATTATTTTAATGCAGTTTTGTTCCAAGGATCAAACGAATTCTAAAAACACCTTTATAATTGAAATGGGGCAATTTTTGACGAAGATATGGCCATTTATTTCAAGGTAGACCCTATTTAATGCTTTCCATATATTTTCTGTTAATCAAAGAATATCCCTTAATATCTTTCTTAGGTGAGTCGGAAGTCAAATTATTTTAATGCGGTTTTGTTTCAAAGATCGAGTCAATTCCAAAAACTCCTTTAGAATTGAAATGGGGCAATTTTTGACGAAGATATCGCTATTTATTTCAAGGTAGACCCTATTTAATGTTTGGCTTATATTTTCTATTAATCGAAGAATATCCCTTAATATCTTTCTTAGATAAGTCGAAAGTCAAATTATTTTAACGCAGTTTTGTTCCAAAGATTGAGCGAATGCTAAAAAGACCTTTATAATTGAAATGGGGCAATTTTTGACGAAGATATGGCCATTTATTTCAAGGTAGACCCTATTTAATGCTTTCCATATATTTTCTATTTATCGAAGAATATCCCTTAATATCTTTCTTAGATGAGTCGAAAGTCAAATTATTTTAATGCAGTTTTGTTCCAAAGATCAAATGAATTCTAAAAACACCTTTATAATTGAAATGGGGCAATTTTGGTCGAAGATATGGCCATTTATTTCAAGGTAGACCCTATTTAATGCTTTCCATATATTTTCTATTAATCAAAGAATATCCCTTAATATCTTTCTTAGATGAGTCGGAAGTCAACGTATTTTAATGTTGTTTTGTTTTTAACATTAAGTTAATTCTAAAAACACCTATATAATTGAAATGGGGCAATTTTTGACGAAGATATGGCCATTTATTTCAAGGTAGACCCTATTTAATGCTTTCCAATTATTTTCTGTTAATCAAAGAATATCCCTTAATATCTTTCTTAGATAAGTCGAAAGTCAAATTATTTTAACGCAGTTTTGTTCCAAAGATTGAGCGAATGCTAAAAAGACCTTTATAATTGAAATGGGGCAATTTTTGACGAAGATATGGCCATTTATTTCAAGGTAGACCCTATTTAATGCTTTCCATATATTTTCTATTTATCGAAGAATATCCCTTAATATCTTTCTTAGATGAGTCGGAAGTCAAATTATTTTAATGCAGTTTTGTTCCAAAGATCAGGTGAATTCTAAAAACACCTTTATAATTAAAATGGGGCAATTTTTGACGAAGAGATGGCCATTTATTTCAAGGTAGACTCTATTTAATGTTTGGCTTATGTTTTCTATTAATCGAAGAATATCCCTTAATATCTTTCTTAGATGAGTCGGAAGTCAACGTATTTTAATGTTGTTTTGTTTTTAACATTAAGTTAATTCTAAAAACACCTATATAATTGAAATGGGGCAATTTTTGACGAAGATATGGCCATTTATTTCAAGGTAGACCCTATTTAATGCTTTCCAATTATTTTCTGTTAATCAAAGAATATCCCTTAATATCTTTCTTAGATGAGTCGGAAGTCAAATTATTTTAATGCAGTTTTGTTCCAAAGATTGAGTGAATTCCAAAAACACCTTTATAATTGAAATGGGGCAATTTTGGACGAAGATATGGCCATTTATTTCAAGGTTGACCTTATTTAATGTTTGGCTTATATTTTCTATTAATCGAAGAATATCCCTTAATATCTTTCTTAGATGAGTCGGAAGTCAAATTATTTTAATGCAGTTTTGTTTCAAAGATCGAGTGAATTCTAAAAACACCTTTATAATTGAAATGGGGCAATTTTAGACGAAGATATGGCCATTTATTTCAAGGTAGGCCCTATTTAATGCTTTCCATATATTTTCTATTTATCGAAGAATATCCCTTAATATCTTTCTTAGATGAGTCGGAAGTCAAATTATTTTAATGCAGTTTTGTTCCAAGGATCAAACGAATTCTAAAAACACCTTTATAATTGAAATGGGGCAATTTTTGACGAAGATATGGCCATTTATTTCAAGGTAGACCCTATTTAATGCTTTCCATATATTTTCTGTTAATCAAAGAATATCCCTTAATATCTTTCTTAGGTGAGTCGGAAGTCATATTATTTTAACCCAGTTTTGTTTCAAAGATTGAGTGAATTCTAAAAACACCTTTATAATTGAAATGGGGCAATTTGTGACGAAGATATGGCCATTTATTTCAAGGTAGACCCTATTTAATGCTTTCCATATATTTTCTATTTATCGAAGAATATCCCTTAATATCTTTCTTAGATGAGTCGGAAGTCAAATTATTTTAATGCAGTGTTGTTCCAAAGATCAAGTGAATTCTAAAAACACCTTTATAATTGAAATGGGGCAATTTTTGACGAAGATATGGCCATTTATTTCAAGGTAGACCCTATTTAATGCTTTCCATATATTTTCTATTTATCGAAGAATATCCCTTAATATCTTTCTTAGATGAGTCGGAAGTCAAATTATTTTAATGCAGTTTTGTTCCAAATATTGAGTGAATTCTAAAAACACCTTTATAATTGAAATGGGGCAATTTTAGACGAAGATATGGCCATTTATTTCAAGGTTGACCCTATTTAATGCTTTCCATATATTTTCAATTTATCGAAGGATATCCCTTAATATCTTTCTTGGATGAGTCGGAAGTCAAATTATTTTAATGCAGTTTTGTTCCAAAGATTGAGTAAATTCTAAAAACACCTTTATAATTGAAATGGGGCAATTTCTGACGAAGATATGGCCATTTATTTCAAGGTAGACCCTATTTAATATTTGGCTTATATTTTCTATTAATCGAAGAATATCCCTTAATATCTTTCTTAGATGAGTCGAAAGTCATATTATTTTAACGCAGTTTTGTTCCAAAGATTGAGTGAATTCTAAAAGCACCTTTATAATTGAAATGGGGCAATTTTTGACGAAGATATGGCCATTTATTTCAAGGTAGACCCTATTTAATGCTTTCCATATATTTTCTATTTATCGAAGAATATCCCTTAATATCTTTCTTAGATGAGTCGGAAGTCAAATTATTTTAATGCAGTTTTGTTCCAAAGATCAAATGAATTCTAAAAACACCTTTATAATTGAAATGGGGCAATTTTTGACGAAGATATGGCCATTTATTTCAAGGTTGACCTTATTTAATGTTTGGCTTATATTTTCTATTAATCGAAGAATATCCCTTAATATCTTTCTTAGATGAGTCGGAAGTCAAAATATTTTAATGCAGTTTTGTTCCAAAGATTGAGTGAATTCTAAAAACACCTTTATCAGTTGAAATTGGGGCAATTTTTGACGAAGGATATGGCCATTTAATTTTCAAGGTAGACCCTAATTTAATGCATTTCCATATATTTTCTATTTATCGAAGAATATCCCCTAATATCTTTCTTAGATGAGTCGGAAGTCAAATTATTTTAATGCAGTTTTGTTTCAAAGATTAAGCGAATTCTTAAAACACCTTTATAATTGAAGTGGGGCAATTTTTGACGAAGATATGGCCATTTATTTCAAGGTAGACCCTATTTAATGCTTTCCATATATTTTCTGTTAATCAAAGAATATCCCTTAATATCTTTCTTAGATGAGTCGGAAGTCAAATTATTTTAATGCAGTTTAGCTCCAAAGATCGAGTGAATTCTAAAAACACCTTTATAATTGAAATGGGGTAATTTTTGACGAAGATATGGCCATTTATTTCAAGGTTGACCCTATTTAATGCTTTCCATATATTTTCTATTTATCGAAGAATATCCCTTAATATCTTTCTTAGATGAGTCGGAAGTCAAATTATTTTAATGCAGTTTTGTTCCAAAGATCAAATGAATTCTAAAAACACCTTTATAATTGAAATGGGGCAATTTGTGACGAAGATATGGCCATTTATTTCAAGGTAGACCCTATTTAATGCTTTCCATATATTTTCTGTTAATCAAAGAATATCCCTTAATATCTTTCTTAGATGAGTCGGAAGTCAAATTATTTTAATGCAGTTTAGCTCCAAAGATCGAGTGAATTCTAAAAACACCTTTATAATTGAAATGGGGCAATTTTGGTCGAAGATATGGCCATTTATTTCAAGGTAGACCCTATTTAATGTTTGGCTTATATTTTCTATTAATCGAAGAATATCCCTTAATATCTTTCTTAGATGAGTCGGAAGACAAATTAGTTTAAAGCAGTTTTGTTCCAAAGATTGAGTGAATTCCAAAAACACCTTTATAATTGAAATGGGGCAATTTTAGACGAAGATATGGCCATTTATTTCAAGGTTGACCTTATTTAATGTTTGGCTTATATTTTCTATTAATCGAAGAATATCCCTTAATATCTTTCGTAGATGAGTCGGAAGTCATATTATTTTAACGCAGTTTTGTTTCAAAGATTGAGCGAATTCTAAAAACACCTTTATAATTGAAATGGGGCAATTTGTGACGAAGATATGGCCATTTATTTCAAGGTAGACCCTATTTAATGCTTTCCATATATTTTCTATTTATCGAAGAATATCCCTTAATATCTTTCTTAGATGAGTCGGAAGTCAAATTATTTTAATGCAGTTTTGTTCCAAAGATCAAACAAATTCTAAAAACACCTTTATAATTGAAATGGGGCAATTTTGGACGAAGATATGGCCATTTATTTCAAGGTAGACCCTATTTAATGCTTTCCATATATTTTCTGTTAATCAAAGAATATCCCTTAATATCTTTCTTAGGTGAGTCGGAAGTCAAATTATTTTAATGCAGTTTTGTTTCAAAGATTGAGTGAATTCTAAAAACACCTTTATAATTGAAATGGGGCAATTTTGGACGAAGATATGGCCATTTATTTCAAGGTTGACCCTATTTAATGTTTGGCTTATATTTTCTATTAATCGAAGAATATCCCTTAATATCTTTCTTGGATGAGTCGAAAGTCAAATTATTTTAATGAAGTTTTGTTTCAAAGATTGAGTGATTTCTAAAAAGACCTTTATAATTGAAATGGGGCATTTTTTGACGAAGATATGGCCATTTATTTCAAGGTAGACCCTATTTAATGCTTTCCATATATTTTCTGTTAATCAAAGAACATCCCTTAATATCTTTCTTAGGTGAGTCGGAAGTCAAATTATTTTAATGCAGTTTTGTTCCAAAGATCGAGTGAATTCTAAAAACACCTTTATAATTGAAATGGGGCAATTTTTGACGAAGATATGGCCATTTATTTCAAGGTAGACCCTATTTAATGCTTTCCATATATTTTCTGTTAATCAAAGAATATCCCTTAATATCTTTCTTAGATGAGTCGGAAGTCAAATTATTTTAATGCAGTTTTGTTGCAAAGATTGAGTGAATTCTAAAAACACCTTTATAATTGAAATGGGGCAATTTTTGACGAAGATATGGCCATTTATTTCAAGGTTGACCTTATTTAATGTTTGGCTTATATTTTCTATTAATCGAAGAATATCCCTTAATATCTTTCGTAGATGAGTCGGAAGTCATATTATTTTAACGCAGTTTTGTTTCAAAGATTGAGCGAATTCTAAAAACACCTTTATAATTGAAATGGGGCAATTTGTGACGAAGATATGGCCATTTATTTCAAGGTAGACCCTATTTAATGCTTTCCATATATTTTCTATTTATCGAAGAATATCCCTTAATATCTTTCTTAGATGAGTCGGAAGTCAAATTATTTTAATGCAGTTTTGTTCCAAAGATCAAACAAATTCTAAAAACACCTTTATAATTGAAATGGGGCAATTTTGGACGAAGATATGGCCATTTATTTCAAGGTAGACCCTATTTAATGCTTTCCATATATTTTCTGTTAATCAAAGAATATCCCTTAATATCTTTCTTAGGTGAGTCGGAAGTCAAATTATTTTAATGCAGTTTTGTTTCAAAGATTGAGTGAATTCTAAAAACACCTTTATAATTGAAATGGGGCAATTTTTGACGAAGATATGGCCATTTATTTCAAGGTTGACCCTATTTAATGTTTGGCTTATATTTTCTATTAATCGAAGAATATCCCTTAATATCTTTCTTGGATGAGTCGAAAGTCAAATTATTTTAATGAAGTTTTGTTTCAAAGATTGAGTGATTTCTAAAAAGACCTTTATAATTGAAATGGGGCATTTTTTTGACGAAGATATGGCCATTTATTTCAAGGTAGACCCTATTTAATGCTTTCCATATATTTTCTGTTAATCAAAGAACATCCCTTAATATCTTTCTTAGGTGAGTCGGAAGTCAAATTATTTTAATGCAGTTTTGTTCCAAAGATCGAGTGAATTCTAAAAACACCTTTATAATTGAAATGGGGCAATTTTTGACGAAGATATGGCCATTTATTTCAAGGTAGACCCTATTTAATGCTTTCCATATATTTTCTGTTAATCAAAGAATATCCCTTAATATCTTTCTTAGATGAGTCGGAAGTCAAATTATTTTAATGCAGTTTTGTTGCAAAGATTGAGTGAATTCTAAAAACACCTTTATAATTGAAATGGGGCAATTTTTGACGAAGATATGGCCATTTATTTCAATGTAGACCCTATTTAATGCTTTCCATATATTTTCTATTTATCGAAGAATATCCCTTAATATCTTTCTTAGATGAGTCGGAAGTCAAATTATTTTAATGCAGTTTTGTTCCAAAGATTGAGTGAATTCTTAAAACACCTTTATAATTGAAATGGGGCAATTTTTGACGAAGATATGGTCATTTATTTCAAGGTTGCCCTATTTAATGCTTTCCATATATTTTCAATTTATCGAAGGATATCCCTTAATATCTTTCTTGGATGAGTTGGAAGTCAAATTATTTTAATGCAGTTTTGTTCCAAAGATTGAGTAAATTCTAAAAACACCTTTATAATTGAAATGGGGCAATTTTTGACGAAGATATGGCCATTTATTTCAAGGTAGACCCTATTTAATATTTGGCTTATATTTTCTATTAATCGAAGAATATCCCTTAATATCTTTCTTAGATGAGTCGAAAGTCAAATTAGTTTAACGCAGTTTTGTTTCAAAGATTGAGTGAATTCTAAAAACACCTTTATAATTGAAATGGGGCAATTTTTGACGAAGATATGGCCATTTATTTCAAGGTAGACCCTATTTAATGCTTTCCATATATTTTCTATTTATCGAAGAATATCCCTTAATATCTTTCTTAGATGAGTCGGAAGTCAAATTATTTTAATGCAGTTTTGTTCCAAAGATTGAGTGAATTCTTAAAACACCTTTATAATTGAAATGGGGCAATTTTTGACGAAGATATGGCCATTTATTTCAAGGTAGACCCTATTTAATGCTTTCCATATATTTTCTGTTAATCAAAGAATATCCCTTAATATCTTTCTTAGATGAGTCGGAAGTCAAATTATTTTAATGCAGTTTAGCTCCAAAGATCGAGTGAATTCTAAAAACACCTTTATAATTGAAATGGGGTAATTTTTGACGAAGATATGGCCATTTATTTCAAGGTGGACCCTATTTAATGCTTTCCATATATTTTCTATTTATCGAAGAATATCCCTTAATATCTTTCTTAGATGAGTCGGAAATCAAATTATTTTAATGCAGTTTTGTTCCAAAGATCAAATGAATTCTAAAAACACCTTTATAATTGAAATGGGGCAATTTTGGTCGAAGATATGGCCATTTATTTCAAGGTAGACCCTATTTAATGTTTGGCTTATATTTTCTATTAATCGAAGAATATCCCTTAATATCTTTCTTAGATGAGTCGGAAGACAAATTAGTTTAATGCAGTTTTGTTCCAAAGATTGAGTGAATTCCAAAAATACCTTTATAATTGAAATGGGGCAATTTTAGACGAAGATATGGCCATTTATTTCAAGGTTGACCTTATTTAATGTTTGGCTTATATTTTCTATTAATCGAAGAATATCCCTTAATATCTTTCTTAGATGAGTCGGAAGTCATATTATTTTAATGCAGTTTTGTTTCAAAGATTGAGCGAATTCTAAAAACACCTTTATAATTGAAATGGGGCAATTTGTGACGAAGATATGGCCATTTATTTCAAGGTAGACCCTATTTAATGCTTTCCATATATTTTCTATTTATCGGAGAATATCCCTTAATATCTTTCTTAGATGAGTCGGAAGTCAAATTATTTTAATGCAGTTTTGTTCCAAAGATCAAACAAATTCTAAAAACACCTTTATAATTGAAATGGGGCAATTTTGGACGAAGATATGGCCATTTATTTCAAGGTAGACCCTATTTAATGCTTTCCATATATTTTCTGTTAATCAAAGAATATCCCTTAATATCTTTCTTAGGTGAGTCGGAAGTCAAAATATTTTAATGCAGTTTTGTTTCGAGGATCGAGCGAATTCTAAAAACACCTTTATAATTGAAATGGGGCAATTTTTTACGAAGATATGGCCATTTATTTCAAGGAAGACCCTATTTAATGCTTTCCATATATTTTCTATTAATCGAAGAATATCCCTTAATATCTTTCTTAGATGAGTCGGAAGTCAAATTATTTTAATGCAGTTTTGTTGCAAAGATTGAGTGAATTCTAAAAACACCTTTATAATTGAAATTGGGCATTTGTAGACGAAGATATGGTTATTTATTTCAAGGTTGACCCTATTTAATGTTTGGCTTATATTTTCTATTAATCGAAGAATATCCCTTAATATCTTTCTTAGACGAGACGAAAGTCAAATTATTTTAATGCAATTTTGTTCCAAAGATCGAGTGAATTCTAAAAACACCTTTATAATTGAAATGGGGCAATTTTTGACGAAGATATGGCCATTTATTTCAAGGTAGACCCTATTTAATATTTGGCTTATATTTTCTATTAATCGAAGAATATCCCTTAATATCTTTCTTAGATGAGTCGAAAGTCAAATTAGTTTAACGCAGTTTTGTTTCAAAGATTGAGTGAATTCTAAAAACACCTTTATAATTGAAATGGGGCAATTTTTGACGAAGATATGGCCATTTATTTCAAGGTAGACCCCATTTAATGCTTTCCATATATTTTCTATTTATCGAAGACTATCCCTTAATAGCTTTCTTATATGAGTCGGAAGTCAAATTATTTTAATGCAGTTTTGTTCCAAAGATCAAATGAATTCTAAAAACACCTTTATAATTGAAATGGGGCAATTTTGGACGAAGATATGGCCATTTATTTCAAGGTTGACCTTATATAATGTTTGGCTTATATTTTCTATTAATCGAAGAATATCCCTTAATATCTTTCTTAGATGAGTCGGAAGTCAAATTATTTTAACGCAGTTTTGTTCCAAAGATCAAGTGAATTCTAAAAACACCTTTATAATTGAAATGGGGCAATTTTTGACGAAGATATGGCCATTTATTTCAAGGTAGACCCTATTTAATGCTTTCCATATATTTTCTGTTAATCAAAGAATATCCCTTAATATCTTTCTTAGATGAGTCGGAAGTCAAATTATTTTAATGCAGTTTAGCTCCAAAGATCGAGTGAATTCTAAAAACACCTTTATAATTGAAAGGGGGTAATTTTTGACGAAGATATGGCCATTTATTTCAAGGTTGACCCTATTTAATGCTTTCCATATATTTTCTATTTATCGTAGAATATCCCTTAATATCTTTCTTAGATGAGTCGGAAGTCAAATTATTTTAATGCAGTTTTGTTCCAAAGATCAAATGAATTCTAAAAACACCTTTATAATTGAAATGGGGCAATTTTGGTCGAAGATATGGCCATTTATTTCAAGGTAGACCCTATTTAATGTTTGGCTTATATTTTCTATTAATCGAAGAATATCCCTTAATATCTTTCTAAGATGAGTCGGAAGACAAATTAGTTTAATGCAGTTTTGTTCCAAAGATTGAGTGAATTCCAAAAATACCTTTATAATTGAAATGGGGCAATTTTAGACGAAGATATGGCCATTTATTTCAAGGTTGACCTTATTTAATGTTTGGCTTATATTTTCTATTAATCGAAGAATATCCCTTAATATCTTTCTTAGATGAGTCGGAAGTCATATTATTTTAATGCAGTTTTGTTTCAAAGATTGAGCGAATTCTAAAAACACCTTTATAATTGAAATGGGGCAATTTGTGACGAAGATATGGCCATTTATTTCAAGGTAGACCCTATTTAATGCTTTCCATATATTTTCTATTTATCGAAGAATATCCCTTAATATCTTTCTTAGATGAGTCGGAAGTCAAATTATTTTAATGCAGTTTTGTTCCAAAGATCAAACAAATTCTAAAAACACCTTTATAATTGAAATGGGGCAATTTTGGACGAAGATATGGCCATTTATTTCAAGGTAGACCCTATTTAATGCTTTCCATATATTTTCTGTTAATCAAAGAATATCCCTTAATATCTTTCTTAGGTGAGTCGGAAGTCAAATTATTTTAATGCAGTTTTGTTTCAAAGATTGAGTGAATTCTAAACACACCTTTATAATTGAAATGGGGCAATTTTTGACGAAGATATGGCCATTTATTTCAAGGTTGACCCTATTTAATGTTTGGCTTATATTTTCTATTAATCGAAGAATATCCCTTAATATCTTTCTTGGATGAGTCGAAAGTCAAATTATTTTAATGAAGTTTTGTTTCAAAGATTGAGTGATTTCTTAAAAAGACCTTTATAATTGAAATGGGGCATTTTTTGACGAAGATATGGCCATTTATTTCAAGGTAGACCCTATTTAATGCTTTCCATATATTTTCTGTTAATCAAAGAACATCCCTTAATATCTTTCTTAGGTGAGTCGGAAGTCAAATTATTTTAATGCAGTTTTGTTCCAAAGATCGAGTGAATTCTAAAAACACCTTTATAATTGAAATGGGGCAATTTTTGACGAAGATATGGCCATTTATTTCAAGGTAGACCCTATTTAATGCTTTCCATATATTTTCTGTTAATCAAAGAATATCCCTTAATATCTTTCTTAGATGAGTCGGAAGTCAAATTATTTTAATGCAGTTTTGTTGCAAAGATTGAGTGAATTCTAAAAACACCTTTATAATTGAAATGGGGCAATTTTTGACGAAGATATGGTCATTCATTTCAAGGTTGCCCTATTTAATGCTTTCCATATATTTTCAATTTATCGAAGGATATCCCTTAATATCTTTCTTGGATGAGTTGAAAGTCAAATTATTTTAATGCAGTTTTGTTCCAAAGATTGAGTAAATTCTAAAAACACCTTTATAATTGAAATGGGGCAATTTTTGACGAAGATATGGCCATTTATTTCAAGGTAGACCCTATTTAATATTTGGCTTATATTTTCTATTAATCGAAGAATATCCCTTAATATCTTTCTTAGATGAGTCGAAAGTCAAATTAGTTTAACGCAGTTTTGTTTCAAAGATTGAGTGAATTCTAAAAACACCTTTATAATTGAAATGGGGCAATTTTTGACGAAGATATGGCCATTTATTTCAAGGTAGACCCCATTTAATGCTTTCCATATATTTTCTATTTATCGAAGACTATCCCTTAATAGCTTTCTTATATGAGTCGGAAGTCAAATTATTTTAATGCAGTTTTGTTCCAAAGATCAAATGAATTCTAAAAACACCTTTATAATTGAAATGGGGCAAGTTTGGACGAAGATATGGCCATTTATTTCAAGGTTGACCTTATATAATGTTTGGCTTATATTTTCTATTAATCGAAGAATATCCCTTAATATCTTTCTTAGATGAGTCGGAAGTCAAATTATTTTAACGCAGTTTTGTTCCAAAGATCAAGTGAATTCTAAAAACACCTTTATAATTGAAATGGGGCAATTTTTGACGAAGATATGGCCATTTATTTCAAGGTAGACCCTATTTAATGCTTTCCATATATTTTCTATTTATCGAAGAATATCCCTTAATATCTTTCTTAGATGAGTCGGAAGTCAAATAATTTTAATGCAGTTTTGTTCCAAAGATCGAGTGAATTCTAAAAACACCTTTATAATTGAAATGAGGTAATCTTAGACGAAGATATGGCCATTTATTTCAAGGTTGACCCTATTTAATGTTTGGCTTATATTTTCTATTAATCGGAGAATATCCCTTAATATCTTTCTTAGATGAGTCGGAAGTCAAATTATTTTAATGCAGT
This sequence comes from Drosophila grimshawi, assembly GCF_018153295.1. Taxonomy (NCBI): domain Eukaryota; kingdom Metazoa; phylum Arthropoda; class Insecta; order Diptera; family Drosophilidae; genus Drosophila; species Drosophila grimshawi. The sequence continues at coordinate 38,391 of NW_025062671.1, read as the reverse complement.
TTTGTTCCAAAGATTGAGTGAATTCTTAAAACACCTTTATAATTGAAATGGGGCAATTTTTGACGAAGATATGGCCATTTATTTCAAGGTAGACCCTATTTAATGCTTTCCATATATTTTCTATTTATCGAAGAATATCCCGCTAATATCTTTCTTAGATGAGTCGGAAGTCAAACTATTTTAATGCAGTTTTTGTTCCAAAGATCGAGTGAATTCTAAAAACACTTTATAATTGAAATGGGGCAATTTTTGACGAAGATATGGCCATTTATTTCAAGGTAGACCCTATTTAATGCTTTCCATATATTTTATATTTATCGAAGAATATCCATTAATATCTTTCTTAGATGAGTCGGAAGTCAAATTATTTTAATGCAGTTTTGTTCCAAAGATTGAGTGAATTCTTAAAACACCTTTATAATTGAAATGGGGCAATTTTTGACGAAGATATGGCCATTTATTTCAAGGTTGACCCTATTTAATGCTTTCCATATATTTTCTATTTATCGAAGAATATGCCGTAATATCTTACTTAGATGAGTCGGAAGTCAAATTATTTTAATGCAGTTTTGTTTCAAAGATCGAGTCAATTCCAAAAACACTTTAGAATTGAAATGGGGCAATTTTTGACGAAGATATGGCCATTTATTTCAAGGTAGACCCTATTTAATGCTTTCCATATATTTTCTATTTATCGAAGAATATCCCTTAATATCTTTCTTAGATGAGTCGGAAGTCAAACTATTTTAATGCAGTTTTGTTCCAAAGATTGAGTGAATTCTAAAAACACCTTTATAATTGAAATGGGGCAATTTTTGACGAAGATATGGCCATTTATTTCAAGGTTGACCCTATTTAATGTTTGGCTTATATTTTATATTAATCGAAGAATATCCCTTAATATCTTTCTTAGATGAGCCGGAAGTCAAATTATTTTAATGCAGTTTTGTTTCAAAGATCGAGTCAATTCCAAAAACACCTTTAGAATTGAAATGGGGCAATTTTTGACGAAGATATGGCCATTTATTTCAAGGTTGACCCTATTTAATGCTTTCCATATATTTTCTATTTATCGAAGAATATCCCTTAATATCTTTCTTAGATGAGTCGGAAGTCAAATTATTTTAATGCAGTTTTGTTCCAAAGATTGAGTGAATTCTTAAAACACCTTTATAATTGAAATGGGGCAATTTTTGACGAAGATATGGCCATTTATTTCAAGGTAGACCCTATTTAATGCTTTCCATATATTTTCTATTTATCGAAGAATATCCCCTAATATCTTTCTTAGATGAGTCGGAAGTCAAACTATTTTAATGCAGTTTTGTTCCAAAGATCGAGTGAATTCTAAAAACACCTTTATAATTGAAATGGGGTAATTTTTGACGAAGATATGGGCATTTATTTCAAGGTAGACCCTATTTAATGCTTTCCATATATTTTCTATTTATCGAAGAATATCCCTTAATATCTTTCTTAGATGAGTCGGAAGTCAAATTATTTTAATGCAGTTTTGTTCCAAAGATTGAGTGAATTCTTAAAACACCTTTATAATTGAAATGGGGCAATTTTTGACGAAGATATGGCCATTTATTTCAAGGTTGACCCTATTTAATGTTTGGCTTATATTTTCTATTAATCGAAGAATATCCCTTAATATCCTTCTTAGGTGAGTCGGAGGTCAAATTATTTTAATGCAGTTTTGTTTCAAAGATCGAGTCAATTCCAAAAACACCTTTAGAATTGAAATGGGGCAATTTTTGACGAAGATATGGCCATTTATTTCAAGGTAGACCCTATTTAACGCTTTCCATATATTTTCTATTTATCGAAGAATATCCCTTAATATCTTTCTTAGATGAGTCGGAAGTCAAATTATTTTAATGCAGTTTTGTTCCAAAGATTGAGTGAATTCTAAAAACACCTTTTTAATTGAAATGGGGCAATTTTTGACGAAGATATGGCCATTTATTTCAAGGTTGACCCTATTTAATGTTTGGCTTATATTTTATATTAATCGAAGAATATCCCTTAATATCTTTCTTAGATGCGCCGGAAGTCAAATTATTTTAATGCAGTTTTGTTTCAAAGATCGAGTCAATTCCAAAAACACCTTTAGAATTGAAATGGGGCAATTTTTGACGAAGATATGGCCATTTATTTCAAGGTAGACCCTATTTAATGCTTTCCATATATTTTCTATTTATCGAAGAATATCCCTTAATATCTTTCTTAGATGAGTCGGAAGTCAAATTATTTTAATGCAGTTTTGTTCCAAAGATTGAGTGAATTCTAAAAACACCTTTATAATTGAAATGGGGCAATTTTTGACGAAGATATGGCCATTTATTTCAAGGTTGACCCTATTTAATGTTTGGCTTATATTTTATATTAATCGAAGAATATCCCTTAATATCTTTCTTAGATGAGCCGGAAGTCAAATTATTTTAATGCAGTTTTGTTCTAAACATTAAGTTAATTCTAAAAACACCTTTATAATTGAAATGGGGCAATTTTTGACGAAGATATGGCCATTTATTTCAAGGTAGACCCTATTTAATGCTTTCCATATATTTTCTATTAATCAAAGAATATCCCTTAATATCTTTCTTAGATGAGTCGGAAGTCAAATTATTTTAACGCAGTTTTGTTTCAAAGATCAGGTGAATTCTAAAAACACCTTTATAATTGAAATGGGGCAATTTTTGACGAAGATATGGCCATTTATTTCAAGGTAGACCCTATTTAATGCTTTCCATATATTTTCTGTTAATCAAAGAATATCCCTTAATATCTTTCTTAGATGAGTCGGAAGTCAAATTATTTTAATGCAGTTTTGTTCCAAAGATTGAGTGAATTCTTAAAACACCTTTATAATTGAAATGGGGCAATTTTTGACGAAGATATGGCCATATATTTCAAGGTTGACCCTATTTAATGCTTTCCATATATTTTCTATTTATTGAAGAATATCCCTTAATATCTTTCTTGGATGAGTTGAAAGTCAAATTATTTTAATGCAGTTTTGTTTCAAAGATCGAGTCAATTCTAAAAACACCTTTATAATTGCAATGGAGCAATTTTTGACGAAGATATGGCCATTTATTTCAAGGTAGACCCTATTTAATGCTTTCCATATATTTTCTGTTAATCAAAGAATATCCCTTAATATCTTTCTTAGATGAGTCGGAAGTCAAATTATTTTAATGCAGTTTTGTTCCAAAGATCGAGTCAATTCTTAAAACACCTTTATAATTGAAATGGGGCAATTTTTGACGAAGATATGGCCATTTATTTTAAGGTAGAGCCTATTTAATGCTTTCCATATATTTTCTATTAATCAAAGAATATCCCTTAATATCTTTCTAAGATGAGTCGGAAGTCAAATTATTTTAATGCAGTTTTGTTCCAAAGATTGAGTGAATTCATAAAACACCCTTGTAATTGAAATGGGGCAATTTTTGACGAAGATATGGCCATTTATTTCAAGGTAGACCCTATTTAATGCTTTCCATATATTTTCTATTTGTCGAAGAATATCCCTTAATATCTTTCTTAGATGAGTCGTAAGTCAAATTATTTTAATGCAGTTTTGTTCCAAAGATCGAGTTAATTCTAAAAACACCTTTATAATTGAAATGAGGCAATTTTTGACGAAGATATGGCCATTTATTTCAAGGTTGACCCTATTTAATGTTTGGCTTATATTTTCTATTAATCGAAGAATATCCCTTAATATCTTTCTTAGATGAGTCGAAAGTCAAATTATTTTAATGCAGTTTTGTTTCAAAGATTAGGTGAATTCTAAAAACACCTTTATAATTGAAATGGGGCAATTTTGGACGAAGATATGGCCATTTATTTCAAGGTTGACCCTATTTAATGTTTGGCTTATATTTTATATTAATCGAAGAATATCCCTTAATATCTTTCTTAGATGAGCCGGAAGTCAAATTATTTTAATGCAGTTTTGTTCCAAAGATTGAGTGAATTCTAAAAACACCTTTATAATTGAAATGGGGCAATTTTTGACGAAGATATGGCCATTTATTTCAAGGTTGACCCTATTTAATGCTTTCCATATATTTTCTATTTATCGAAGAATATCCCTTAATATCTTTCTTAGATGAGTCGGAAGTCAAATTATTTTAATGCAGTTTTGTTCCAAAGATTGAGTGAATTCTAAAAACACCTTTATGATTGAAATGGGGCAATTTTTGACGAAGATATGGCCATTTATTTCAAGGTTGACCCTATTTAATGTTTGGCTTATATTTTCTATTAATCGAAGAATATCCCTTAATATCTTTCTTAGATGAGTCGGAAGTCAAATTATTTTAATGCAGTTTTGTTCCAAAGATTGAGTGAATTCTAAAAACACCTTTATAATTGAAATGGGGCAATTTTTGACGAAGATATGGCCATTTATTTCAAGGTAGACCCTATTTAATGCTTTCCATATATTTTCTATTAATCAAAGATTATCCCTTAATATCTTTCTTAGATGAGTCGGAAGTCAAATTATTTTAATGCAGTTCTGTTTCAAAGATTAGGTGAATTCTAAAAACACCTTTATAATTGAAATGGGGCAATTTTGGACGAAGATATGGCCATTTATTTCAAGGTTGACCCTATTTAATGCTTTGCCAATTATTTTCTATCAATCAAAGAATATCCCTTAATATCTTTCTTAGATGAGTCGGAAGTCAAATTATTTTAATGCAGTTTTGTTCCAAAGATTGAGTGAATTCTTAAAACACCTTCATAATTGAAATGGGGCAATTTTTGACGAAGATATGGCCATTTATTTCAAGGTAGACCCTATTTAATGCTTGCCTTATATTTTCTATTTATCGAAGAATATCCCTTAATATCTTTCTTAGATGAGTCGGAAGTCAAATTATTTTAATGCAGTTTTGTTCCAAAGATTGAGTGAATTCTAAAAACACCTTTATAATTGAAATGGGGCAATTTTTGACGAAGATATGGCCATTTATTTCAAGGTTGACCCTATTTAATGTTTGGCATATATTTTATATTAATCGAAGAATATCCCTTAATATCTTTCTTAGATGAGTCGGAAGTCAAATTATTTTAATGCAGTTTTGTTTCAAAGATCGAGTCAATTCCAAAAACACCTTTAGAATTGAAATGGGGCAATTTTGGACGAAGATATGGCCATTTATTTCAAGGTAGACCCTATTTAATGCTTTCCATATATTTTCTATTTATCGAAGAATATCCCTTAATATCTTTCTTAGATGAGTCGGAAGTCAAAGTATTTTAATGTTGTTTTGTTCTAAAGATTGAGTGAATTCTAAAAACACCTTTATAATTGAAATGGGGCAATTTTTGACGAAGATATGGCCATTTATTTCAAGGTAGACCCTATTTAACGCATTCCATATATTTTCTATTTATCGAAGAATATCCCTTAATATCTTTCTTAGATGAGTCGAAAGTCAAATTATTTTAATGCAGTTTTGTTCTAAACATTAAGTTAATTCTAAAAACACCTTTATAATTGAAATGGGGCAATTTTTGACGAAGATATGGCCATTTATTTCAAGGTTGACCCTATTTAATGCTTTCCATATATTTTCTATTTGTCGAAGAATATCCCTTAATATCTTTCTTAGATGAGTCGGAAGTCAAATTATTTTAATGCAGTTTTGTTCCAAAGATCGAGTGAATTCTAAAAACACCTTTATAATTGAAATAAGGCAATTTTTGACGAAGATATGGCCATTTATTTCAAGGTTGACCCTATTTAATGTTTGGCTAATATTTTCTATTAATCGAAGAATATCCCTTAATATCTTTCTTAGATGAGTCGAAAGTCAAATTATTTTAATGCAGTTTTGTTCAAAAGATTGAGTGAATTCTAAAAACACCTTTATAATTGAAATGGGGCAATTTTTGACGAAGATATGGCCATTTATTTCAAGGTAGACCCTATTTAATGCTTTCCATATATTTTCTATTAATCAAAGAATATCCCTTAATATCTTTCTTAGATGAGTCGGAAGTCAAATTATTTTAATGCAGTTTTGTTCCAAAGATTGAGGTGAATTCTAAAAACACCTTTATAATTGAAATGGGGCAATTTTTGACGAAGATATGGCCATTTATTTCAAGGTTGACCCTATTTAATGCTTTCCATTTATTTTCTGTCAATCAAAGAATATCCCTTAATATCTTTCTTGGATGAGTTGGAAGTCAAATTATTTTAATGCAGTTTTGTTCCAAAGATTGAGTGAATTCTAAAAACACCTTTATAATTGCAATGGAGCAATTTTTGACGAAGATATGGCCATTTATTTCAAGGTTGACCCTATTTAATGTTTGGCATATATTTTCTATTAATCGAAGAATATCCCTTAATATCTTTCTTAGATGAGTCGGAAGTCAAATTATTTTAATGCAGTTCTGTTTCAAAGATCGAGTGAATTCCAAAAACACCTTTATAATTGAAATGGGGCAATTTTTGACGAAGATATGGCCATATATTTCAAGGTAGACCCTATTTAATGCTTTCCATATATTTTCTATTAATCGAAGAATATCCTTTAATATCTTTCTTAGATGAGTCGGAAGTCAAATTATTTTAATGCAGTTTTGTTTCAAAGATTGAGTGAATTCTAAAAACACCTTTATAATTGAAATGGGGCAATTTTTGACGAAGATATGGCCATTTATTTTAAGGTAGACCCTATTTAATGCTTTCGCATATATTTTATATTAATCGAAGAATATCCCTTAATATCTTTCTTAGATGAGTCGGAAGTCAAATTATTTTAATGCAGTTTTGTTCCAAAGATCGAGTCAATTTCATAAAACACCTTTATAATTGAAATGGGGCAATTTTTGACGAAGATATGGCCATTTATTTCAAGGTAGACCCTATTTAATGCTTTCCATATATTTTCTGTTAATCGAAGAATATCCCTTAATATCTTTCTTAGGTGAGTCGGAAGTCAAATTATTTTAACGCAGTTTTGTTCCAAAGATTGAGTGAATTCTAAAAACACCTTTATAATTGAAATGGGGCAATTTTTGACGAAGATATGGCCATTTATTTCAAGGTAGACCCTATTTAATGCTTTCCATATATTTTCTATTTGTCGAAGAATATCCCTTAATATCTTTCTTAGATGAGTCGAAAGTCAAATTATTTTAATGCAGTTTTGTTCCAAAGATCGAGTGAATTCTTAAAACACCTTTATAATTGAAATGGGGCAATTTTAGACGAAGATATGGCCATTTATTTCAAGGTTGACCCTATTTAATGTTTGCCTTATATTTTCTATTAATCGAAGAATATCCCTTAATATCTTTCTTAGATGAGTCGGAAGTCAAATTATTTTAATGCAGTTTTGTTCCAAAGATCGAGTCAATTCTTAAAACACCTTTAGAATTGAAATGGGGCAATTTTTGACGAAGATATGGCCATTTATTTCAAGGTAGACCCTATTTAATGCTTTCCATATATTTTCTATTTATCGAAGAATATCCCTTAATATCTTACTTAGATGAGTCGGAAGTCAACGTATTTTAATGCTGTTTTGTTCTAAAGATTGAGTGAATTCCAAAAACACCTTTATAATTGAAATGGGGCAATTTTTGACGAAGATATGGCCATTTATTTCAAGGTAGACCCTATTTAATGCTTTCCATATATTTTCTGTTAATCAAAGAATATCCCTTAATATCCTTCTTAGGTGAGTCGGAAGTCAAATTATTTTAATGCAGTTTTGTTCCAAAGATTGAGTGAATTCTAAAAACACCTTTATAATTGAAATAGGGCAATTTTTGACGAAGATATGGCCATTTATTTCAAGGTAGACCCTATTTAATGCTTTCGCATATATTTTCTATTTATCGAAGAATATCCCATAATATCTTTCTGTAGATGAGTCGGAAGTCAAATTATTTTAATGCAGTTTAGTTCTTAAAGATTAAGTTAATTCCAAAAACACCTTTATAATTGAAATGGGGCAATTTTTGACGAAGATATGGCCATTTATTTCAAGGTAGACCCTATTTAATGCTTTCCATATATTTTCTATTTGTCGAAGAATATCCCTTAATATCTTTCTTAGATGAGTCGGAAGTCAAATTATTTTAATACAGTTTTGTTCCAAAGATCGAGTTAATTCTAAAAACTCTTTTATAATTGAAATGAGGCAATTTTTGACGAAGATATGGCCATTTATTTCAAGGTTGACCCTATTTAATGTTTGGCTTATAGTTTCTATTAATCGAAGAATATCCCTTAATATCTTTCTTAGATGAGTCGAAAGTCAAATTATTTTAATGCAGTTTTGTTTCAAAGATCGAGTGATTTCTAAAAAGTCCTTTATAATTGAAATGGGGCAATTTTTGACGAAGATATGGCCATTTATTTCAAGGTAGACCCTATTTAATGCTTTCCATATATTTTCTATTAATCAAAGAATATCCCTTAATATCTTTCTTAGATGAGTCGGAAGTCAAATTATTTTAATGCAGTTTTGTTCCAAAGATCAGGTGAATTCTAAAAACACCTTTATAATTGAAATGGGGCAATTTTTGACGAAGATATGGCCATTTATTTCAAGGTAGACCCTAATTAATGTTTGGCTTATATTTTCTATTAATCGAAGAATATCCCTTAATATCTTTCTTAGATGAGTCGGAAGTCAAATTATTTTAATGCAGTTGTGTTCCAAAGATTGAGTGAATTCCTAAAAACACCTTTATAATTGAAATGGGGCAATTTTTGACGAAGATATGGCCATTTATTTCAAGGTTGACCTTATTTAATGTTTGGCTTATATTTTCTATTAATCGAAGAATATCCCTTAATATCTTTCTTAGATGAATCGGAAGTCAAACTATTTTAACGCAGTTTTGTTCTAAACATTAAGTTAATTCTAAAAACACCTTTATAATTGAAATGGGGCAATTTTTGACGAAGATATGGCCATTTATTTTAAGGTAGACCCTATTTAATGCTTTCCATATATTTTCTATTAATCAAAGAATATCCCTTAATATCTTTCTAAGATGAGTCGAAAGTCAAATTATTTTAAGGCAGTTTTGTTCCAAATATTGAGTGAATTCATAAAACACCTTTATAATTGAAATGGGGCAATTTTTGACGAAGATATGGCCATTTATTTCCAGGTAGACCCTATTTAATGTTTGGCTTATATTTTCTATTAATCGAAGAATATCCCTTAATATCTTTCTTAGATGAGTCGGAAGTCAAATTATTTTAACGCAGTTTTGTTCCAAAGTTTGAGTGAATTCTAAGAAACACCTTTATAATTGAAATGGGGCAATTTTTGACGAAGATATGGCCATTTATTTCAAGGTAGACCCTATTTAATGCTTTCCATATATTTTCTGTTAATCAAAGAATATCCCTTAATATCTTTCTTAGGTGAGTCGGAAGTCAAATTATTTTAATGCAGTTTTGTTCTAAACATTAAGTTAATTCTAAAAAGACCTTTATAATTGAAATGGGGCAATTTTTGACGAAGATATGGCCATTTATTTCAAGGTAGACCCTATTTAATGCTTTCCATATATTTTCTATTTATCGAAGAATATCCCTTAATATCTTTCTTAGATGAGTCGGAAGTCAAATTATTTTAATGCAGTTTTGTTCCAAAGATCGAGTGAATTCTAAAAACACCTTTATAATTGAAATAAGGCAATTTTTGACGAAGATATGGCCATTTATTTCAAGGTTGACCCTATTTAATGTTTGGCTTATATTTTCTATTAATCGAAGAATATCATTTAATATCTTTCTTAGATGAGTCGAAAGTCAAATTATTTTAATGCAGTTTTGTTCCAAAGATTGAGTGAATTCTAAAAACACCTTTATAATTGAAATGGGGCAATTTTTGACGAAGATATGGCCATTTATTTCAAGGTAGACCCTATTTAATGCTTTCCATATATTTTCTATTAATCAAAGAATATCCCTTAATATCTTTCTTAGATGAGTCGGAAGTCAAATTATTTTAATGCAGTTTTGTTTCAAAGATTAGGTGAATTCTAAAAACACCTTTATAATTGAAATGGGGCAATTTTGGACGAAGATATGGCCATTTATTTCAAGGTTGACCCTATTTAATGCTTTCCAATTATTTTCTGTCAATCAAAGAATATCCCTTAATATCTTTCTTGGATGAGTTGGAAGTCAAATTATTTTAATGCAGTTTTGTTCCAAAGATTGAGTGAATTCTAAAAACACCTTAATAATTGCAATGGAGCAATTTTTGACGAAGATATGGCCATTTATTTCAAGGTTGACCCTATTTAATGTTTGGCATTTATTTTCTATTTATCGAAGAATATCCCTTAATATCTTTCTTAGATGAGTCGGAAGTCAAATTATTTTAATGCAGTTTTGTTTCAAAGATCGAGTCAATTCCAAAAACACCTTTATAATTGAAATGGGGCAATTTTTGACGAAGATATGGCCATTTATTTCAAGGTAGACCCTATTTAATGCTTTCCATATATTTTCTGTTAATCAAAGAATATCCCTTAATATCTTTCTTAGGTGAGTCGGAAGTCAAATTATTTTAATGCAGTTTTGTTCAAAAGATCGAGTGAATTCTAAAAACACTTTTATAATTGAAATGGGGCAATTTTTGACGAAGATATGGCCATTTATTTCAAGGTAGACCCTATTTAATGCTTTCCATATATTTTCTGTTAATCGAAGAATATCCCTTAATACCTTTCTAAGATGAGTCGAAAGTCAAATTATTTTAATGCAGTTTTGTTCCAAATATTGAGTGAATTCATAAAACACCTTTATAATTGAAATGGGGCAATTTTTGACGAAGATATGGCCATTTATTTCCAGGTAGACCCTATTTAATGTTTGGCTTATATTTTCTATTAATCGAAGAATATCCCTTAATATCTTTCTTAGATGAGTCGGAAGTCAAATTATTTTAACGCAGTTTTGTTCCAAAGTTTGAGTGAATTCTTAGAACACCTTTATAATTGAAATGGGGCAATTTTTGACGAAGATATGGCCATATATTTCAAGGTTGACCCTATTTAATGCTTTCCATATGTTTTCTATTTATCGAAGAATATCCTTTAATATCTTTCTTAGATGAGTTGGAAGTCAAATTGTTTTAATGCAGTTTTGTTCCAAAGATTGAGTGAATTCTAAAAACACCTTTATAATTGCAATGGGGCAATTTTAGACGAAGATATGGCCATTTATTTCAAGGTTGACCCTATTTAATGTTTGACATATATTTTATATTAATCGAAGAATATCCCTTAATATCTTTCTTATATGAGTCGGAAGTCAAATTATTTTAATGCAGTTTTGTTTCAAAGATCGAGTCAATTTCAAAAACACCTTTATAATTGAAATGGGGCAATTTTTGACGAAGATATGGCCATTTATTTCAAGGTAGACCCTATTTAATGCTTTCCATATATTTTCTGTTAATTAAAGAATATCCCTTAATATCTTTCTTAGGTGAGTCGGAAGTCAAATTATTTTAATGCAGTTTTGTTCCAAAGATCGAGTGAATTCTAAAAACACCTTTATAATTGAAATGGGCAATTTTTGACGAAGATATGGCCATTTATTTCAAGGTAGACCCTATTTACTGCTTTCCATATATTTTCTATTTATCGAAGAATATCCCTTAATATCTTTCTTAGATGAGTCGGAAGTCAAATTATTTTAATGCAGTTTTGTTTCAAAGATCGAGTCAATTCCAAAAACACCTTTATAATTGAAATGGGGCAATTTTTGACGAAGATATGGCCATTTATTTCAAGGTAGACCCTATTTAATGCTTTCCATATATTTTCTGTTAATCAAAGAATATCCCTTAATATCTTTCTTAGGTGAGTCGGAAGTCAAACTATTTTAATGCAGTTTTGTTCCAAAGATTGAGTGAATTCTTAAAACACCTTTATAATTGAAATGGGGCAATTTTTGACGAAGATATGGCCATTTATTTCAAGGTAGACCCTATTTAATGCTTTCCATATATTTTCTATTAATCGAAGAATATCCCTTAATATCTTTCTAAGATGAGTCGAAAGTCAAATTATTTTAATGCAGTTTTGTTCCAAATATTGAGTGAATGCATAAAACACCTTTATAATTGAAATGGGGCAATTTTTGACGAAGATATGGCCATTTATTTCAAGGTAGACCCTATTTAATGTTTGGCTTATATTTTCTATTAATCGAAGAATATCCCTTAATATCTTTCTTAGATGAGTCGGAAGTCAAATTATTTTAACGCAGTTTTGTTCCAAAGTTTGAGTGAATCCTTAGAACACCTTTATAATTGAAATGGGGCAATTTTTGACGAAGATATGGCCATATATTTCAAGGTTGACCCTAATTAATGCTTTCCATATATTTTCTATTTATCGAAGAATATCCTTTAATATCTTTCTTAGATGAGTTGGAAGTCAAATTGTTTTAATGCAGTTTTGTTCCAAAGATTGAGTGAATTCTAAAAACACCTTTATAATTGCAATGGGGCAATTTTAGACGAAGATATGGCCATTTATTTCAAGGTTGACCCTATTTAATGTTTGGCATATATTTTATATTAATCGAAGAATATCCCTTAATATCTTTCTTATATGAGTCGGAAGTCAAATTATTTTAATGCAGTTTTGTTTCAAAGATCGAGTCAATTTCAAAAACACCTTTATAATTGAAATGGGGCAATTTTTGACGAAGATATGGCCATTTATTTCAAGGTAGACCCTATTTAATGCTTTCCATATATTTTCTGTTAATTAAAGAATATCCCTTAATATCTTTCTTAGGTGAGTCGGAAGTCAAATTATTTTAATGCAGTTTTGTTCCAAAGATTGAGCGAATTCTAAAAAGACCTTTATAATTGAAATGGGGCAATTTTTGACGAAGATATGGCCATTTATTTCAAGGTAGAGCCTATTTAATGCTTTCCATATATTTTCTATTTGTCGAAGAATATCCCTTAATATCTTTCTTAGATGAGTCGGAAGTCAAATTATTTTAATGCAGTTTTGTTCCAAAGATCGAGTGAATTCTTAAAACACCTTTATAATTGAAATGGGGCAATTTTTGACGAAGATATGGCCATTTATTTCAAGGTTGACCCTATTTAATGTTTGGCTTATATTTTCTATTTGTCGAAGAATATCCCTTAATATCTTTCTTAGATGAGTCGGAAGTCAAATTATTTTAATGCAGTTTTGTTTCAAAGATAGAGTGAATTCTAAAAACACCTTTATAATTGAAATGGGGCAATTTTAGACGAAGATATGGCCATTTATTTCAAGGTTGATCCTATTTAATGTTTGGCTTATATTTTCTATTAATCGAAGAATATCCCTCAATATCTTTCTTAGATGAGTCGGAAGTCAAATTATTTTAATGCAGTTTTGTTTCAAAGATCGAGTCAATTCCAAAAACACCTTTAGAATTGAAATGGAGCAATTTTTGACGAAGATATGGCCATTTATTTCAAGGTAGACCCTATTTAATGCTTTCCATATATTTTCTATTTATCGAAGAATATCCCTTAATATCTTTCTTAGATGAGTCGGAAGTCAACGTATTTTAATGTTGTTTTGTTCTAAAGATTGAGTGAATTCTAAAAGTACTTTTATAATTGAAATGGGGCAATTTTTGACGAAGATATGGCCATTTATTTCAAGGTAGACCCTATTTAATGCTTTCCATATATTTTCTGTTAATCAAAGAACATCCCTTAATATCTTTCTTAGGTGAGTCGGAAGTCAAATTATTTTAATGCAGTTTTGTTCCAAAGATTGAGTGAATTCTAAAAACACCTTTATAATTGAAATAGGGCAATTTTTGACGAAGATATGGCCATTTATTTCAAGGTAGACCCTATTTAATGCTTTCCATATATTTTCTATTTATCGAAGAATATCCCTTAATATCTTTTGTAGATGAGTCGGAAGTCAAATTATTTTAATGCAGTTTAGTTCTTAACATTAAGTTAATTCTAAAAACACCTTTATAATTGAAATGGGGCAATTTTTGACGAAGATATGGCCATTTATTTCAAGGTAGACCCTATTTAATGCTTTCCATATATTTTCTATTTATCGAAGAATATCCCTTAATATCTTTCTTAGATGAGTCGGAAGTCAAATTATTTTAATACAGTTTTGTTCCAAAATCGAGTGAATTCTAAAAACTTTTTTATAATTGAAATGAGGCAATTTTTGACGAAGATATGACCATTTATTTCAAGGTTGACCCTATTTAATGTTTGGCTTATATTTTCTATTAATCGAAGAATATCCCTTAATATCTTTCTTAGATGAGTCGAAAGTCAAATTATTTTAATGCAGTTTTGTTTCAAAGATTGAGTGATTTCTAAAAAGTCCTTTATAATTGAAATGGGGCAATTTTTGACGAAGATATGGCCATTTATTTCAAGGTAGACCCTATTTAATGCTTTCCATATATTTTCTATTAATCAAAGAATATCCCTTAATATCTTTCTTAGATGAGTCGGAAGTCAAATTATTTTAATGCAGTTTTGTTCCAAAGATCAGGTGAATTCTAAAAACACCTTTATAATTGAAATGGGGCAATTTTTGACGAAGATATGGCCATTTATTTCAAGGTAGACCCTAATTAATGTTTGGCTTATATTTTCTATTAATCGAAGAATATCCCTTAATATCTTTCTTAGATGAGTCGGAAGTCAAATTATTTTAATGCAGTTGTGTTCCAAAGATTGAGTGAATTCCAAAAACACCTTTATAATTGAAATGGGGCAATTTTAGACGAAGATATGGCCATTTATTTCAAGGTTGACCTTATTTAATGTTTGGCTTATATTTTCTATTAATCGAAGAATATCCCTTAATATCTTTCTTAGATGAGTCGGAAGTAAAACTATTTTAACGCAGTTTTGTTCTAAACATTAAGTTAATTCTAAAAACACCTTTATAATTGAAATGGGGCAATTTTTGACGAAGATATGGCCATTTATTTCAAGGTAGACCCTATTTAATGCTTTCCATATATTTTCTATTTGTCGAAGAATATCCCTTAATATCTTTCTTAGATGAGTCGGAAGTCAAATTATTTTAATGCAGTTGTCTTCCAAAGATCAAGCGAATTCTAAAAACACCCTTATAATTGAAATGAGGCAATTTTTGACGAAGATATGGCCCTTTATTTCAAGGTTGACCCTATTTAATATTTGGCTTATATTTTCTATTAATCGAAGAATATCCCTTAATATCTTTCTTAGATGAGTCGGAAGTCAAACTATTTTAACGCAGTTTTGTTCTAAAGATTGAGCGAATTCTTAAAAGACCTTTATATTTGAAATGGGGCAATTTTTGACGAAGATATGGCCATTTATTTCAAGGTAGACCCTATTTAATGCTTTCGATATATTTTCTATTTGTCGAAGAATATCCCTTAATATCTTTCTTAGATGAGTCGGAAGTCAAATTATTTTAATACAGTTTTGTTCCAAAGATCGAGTAAATTCTAAAAACTTTTTTATAATTGAAATGAGGCAATTTTTGACGAAGATATGGCCATTTATTTCAAGGTTGACCCTATTTAATGTTTGGCTTATATTTTCTATTAATCAAAGAATATCCCTTAATATCTTTCTTAGATGAGTCGGAAGTCAAATTGTTTTAATGCAGTTTTGTTCCAAAGATCAGGTGAATTCTAAAAACACCTTTATAATTGAAATGGGGCAATTTTTGACGAAGATATGGCCATTTATTTCAAGGTAGACCCTAATTAATGTTTGGCTTATATTTTCTATTTATCGAAGAATATCCCTTAATATCTTTCTTAGATGAGTCGGAAGTCAACGTATTTTAATGTTGTTTTGTTCTAAAGATTGAGTGAATTCTAAAAGTACTTTTATAATTGAAATGGGGCAATTTTTGACGAAGATATGGCCATTTATTTCAAGGTAGACCCTATTTAATGCTTTCTATATATTTTCTGTTAATCAAAGAACATCCCTTAATATCTTTCTTAGGTGAGTCGGAAGTCAAATTATTTTAATACAGTTTTGTTCCAAAGATCGAGTTAATTCTAAAAACTTTTTATAATTGAAATGAGGCAATTTTTGACGAAGATATGGCCATTTATTTCAAGGTTGACCCTATTTAATGTTTGGCTTATATTTTCTATTAATCGAAGAATATCCCTTAATATCTTTCTTAGATGAGTCGAAAGTCAAATTATTTTAATAGAGTTTTGTTCCAAAGATCGAGTTAATTCTAAAAACTTTTTTATAATTGAAATGAGGCAATTTTTGACGAAGATATGGCCATTTATTTCAAGGTAGACCCTATTTAATGCTTTCCATATATTTTCTGTTAATCAAAGAACATCCCTTAATATCTTTCTTAGGTGAGTCGGAAGTCAAATTATTTTAATGCAGTTTTGTTCCAAAGATTGAGTGAATTCTAAAAACACCTTTATAATTGAAATAGGGCAATTTTTGACGAAGATATGGCCATTTATTTCAAGGTAGACCCTATTTAATGCTTTCCATATATTTTTTATTTGTCGAAGAATATCCCTTAATATCTTTCTTAGATGAGTCGGAAGTCAAATTATTTTAATACAGTTTTGTTCCAAAGATCGAGTTAATTCTAAAAACTTTTTATAATTGAAATGAGGCAATTTTTGACGAAGATATGGCCATTTATTTCAAGGTTGACCCTATTTAATGTTTGGCTTATATTTTCTATTAATCGAAGAATATCCCTTAATATCTTTCTTAGATGAGTCGAAAGTCAAATTATTTTAATGCAGTTTTGTTTCAAAGATCGAGTCAATTCCAAAAACACCTTTAGAATTAAAATGGAGCAATTTTTGACGAAGATATGGCCATTTATTTCAAGGTAGACCCTATTTAATGCTTTCCATATATTTTCTATTTATCGAAGAATATCCCTTAATATCTTTCTTAGATGAGTCGGAAGTCAACGTATTTTAATGTTGTTTTGTTCTAAAGATTGAGTGAATTCTAAAAGTACTTTTATAATTGAAATGGGGCAATTTTTGACGAAGATATGGCCATTTATTTCAAGGTAGACCCTATTTAATGCTTTCCATATATTTTCTGTTAATCAAAGAACATCCCTTAATATCTTTCTTAGGTGAGTCGGAAGTCAAATTATTTTAATGCAGTTTTGTTCCAAAGATTGAGTGAATTCTAAAAACACCTTTATAATTGAAATAGGGCAATTTTTGACGAAGATATGGCCATTTATTTCAAGGTAGACCCTATTTAACGCTTTCCATATATTTTCTATTTATCGAAGAATATCCCTTAATATCTTTTGTAGATGAGTCGGAAGTCAAATTATTTTAATGCAGTTTAGTTCTTAACATTAAGTTAATTCTAAAAACACCTTTATAATTGAAATGGGGCAATTTTTGACGAAGATATGGCCATTTATTTCAAGGTAGACCCTATTTAATGCTTTCCATATATTTTCTATTTGTCGAAGAATATCCCTTAATATCTTTCTTAGATGAGTCGGAAGTCAAATTATTTTAATACAGTTTTGTTCCAAAGATCGAGTTAATTCTAAAAACTTTTTTATAATTGAAATGAGGCAATTTTTGACGAAGATATGGCCATTTATTTCAAGGTTGACCCTATTTAATGTTTGGCTTATATTTTCTATTAATCGAAGAATATCCCTTAATATCTTTCTTAGATGAGTCGAAAGTCAAATTATTTTAATGCAGTTTTGTTTCAAAGATTGAGTGATTTCTAAAAAGTCCTTTATAATTGAAATGGGGCAATTTTTGACGAAGATATGGCCATTTATTTCAAGGTAGACCCTATTTAATGCTTTCCATATATTTTCTATTAATCAAAGAATATCCCTTAATATCTTTCTTAGATGAGTCGGAAGTCAAATTATTTTAATGCAGTTTTGTTCCAAAGATCAGGTGAATTCTAAAAACACCTTTATAATTGAAATGGGGCAATTTTTGACGAAGATATGGCCATTTATTTCAAGGTAGACCCTAATTAATGTTTGGCTTATATTTTCTATTAATCGAAGAATATCCCTTAATATCTTTCTTAGATGAGTCGGAAGTCAAATTATTTTAATGCAGTTGTGTTCCAAAGATTGAGTGAATTCCAAAAACACCTTTATAATTGAAATGGGGCAATTTTAGACGAAGATATGGCCATTTATTTCAAGGTTGACCTTATTTAATGTTTGGCTTATATTTTCTATTAATCGAAGAATATCCCTTAATATCTTTCTTAGATGAGTCGGAAGTAAAACTATTTTAACGCAGTTTTGTTCTAAACATTAAGTTAATTCTAAAAACACCTTTATAATTGAAATGGGGCAATTTTTGACGAAGATATGGCCATTTATTTCAAGGTAGACCCTATTTAATGCTTTCCATATATTTTCTATTTGTCGAAGAATATCCCTTAATATCTTTCTTAGATGAGTCGGAAGTCAAATTATTTTAATGCAGTTGTCTTCCAAAGATCAAGCGAATTCTAAAAACACCCTTATAATTGAAATGAGGCAATTTTTGACGAAGATATGGCCCTTTATTTCAAGGTTGACCCTATTTAATGTTTGGCTTATATTTTCTATTAATCGAAGAATATCCCTTAATATCTTTCTTAGATGAGTCGGAAGTCAAACTATTTTAACGCAGTTTTGTTCTAAAGATTGAGCGAATTCTTAAAAGACCTTTATATTTGAAATGGGGCAATTTTTGACGAAGATATGGCCATTTATTTCAAGGTAGACCCTATTTAATGCTTTCGATATATTTTCTATTTGTCGAAGAATATCCCTTAATATCTTTCTTAGATGAGTCGGAAGTCAAATTATTTTAATACAGTTTTGTTCCAAAGATCGAGTAAATTCTAAAAACTTTTTTATAATTGAAATGAGGCAATTTTTGACGAAGATATGGCCATTTATTTCAAGGTTGACCCTATTTAATGTTTGGCTTATATTTTCTATTAATCAAAGAATATCCCTTAATATCTTTCTTAGATGAGTCGGAAGTCAAATTGTTTTAATGCAGTTTTGTTCCAAAGATCAGGTGAATTCTAAAAACACCTTTATAATTGAAATGGGGCAATTTTTGACGAAGATATGGCCATTTATTTCAAGGTAGACCCTAATTAATGTTTGGCTTATATTTTCTATTTATCGAAGAATATCCCTTAATATCTTTCTTAGATGAGTCGGAAGTCAACGTATTTTAATGTTGTTTTGTTCTAAAGATTGAGTGAATTCTAAAAGTACTTTTATAATTGAAATGGGGCAATTTTTGACGAAGATATGGCCATTTATTTCAAGGTAGACCCTATTTAATGCTTTCCATATATTTTCTGTTAATCAAAGAATATCCCTTAATATCTTTCTTAGGTGAGTCGGAAGTCAAATTATTTTAATACAGTTTTGTTCCAAAGATCGAGTTAATTCTAAAAACTTTTTTATAATTGAAATGAGGCAATTTTTGACGAAGATATGGCCATTTATTTCAAGGTTGACCCTATTTAATGTTTGGCTTATATTTTCTATTAATCGAAGAATATCCCTTAATATCTTTCTTAGATGAGTCGAAAGTCAAATTATTTTAATAGAGTTTTGTTCCAAAGATCGAGTTAATTCTAAAAACTTTTTTATAATTGAAATGAGGCAATTTTTGACGAAGATATGGCCATTTATTTCAAGGTAGACCCTATTTAATGCTTTCCATATATTTTCTGTTAATCAAAGAACATCCCTTAATATCTTTCTTAGGTGAGTCGGAAGTCAAATTATTTTAATGCAGTTTTGTTCCAAAGATTGAGTGAATTCTAAAAACACCTTTATAATTGAAATAGGGCAATTTTTGACGAAGATATGGCCATTTATTTCAAGGTAGACCCTATTTAATGCTTTCCATATATTTTCTATTTGTCGAAGAATATCCCTTAATATCTTTCTTAGATGAGTCGGAAGTCAAATTATTTTAATACAGTTTTGTTCCAAAGACCGAGTTAATTCTAAAAACTTTTTTATAATTGAAATGAGGCAATTTTTGACGAAGATATGGCCATTTATTTCAAGGTTGACCCTATTTAATGTTTGGCTTATATTTTCTATTAATCGAAGAATATCCCTTAATATCTTTCTAAGATGAGTCGAAAGTCAAATTATTTTAATGCAGTTTTGTTTCAAAGATTGAGTGATTTCTAAAAAAGTCCTTTATAATTGAAATGGGGCAATTTTTGACGAAGATATGGCCATTTATTTCAAGGTAGACCCTATTTAATGCTTTCCATATATTTTCTATTAATCAAAGAATATCCCTTAATATCTTTCTTAGATGAGTCGGAAGTCAAATTATTTTAATGCAGTTTTGTTCCAAAGATTGAGTGAATTCTAAAAACACCTTTATAATTGAAATAGGGCAATTTTTGACGAAGATATGGCCATTTATTTCAAGGTAGACCCTATTTAATGCTTTCCATATATTTTCTGTTAATCAAAGAACATCCCTTAATATCTTTCTTAGGTGAGTCGGAAGTCAAATTATTTTAATGCAGTTTTGTTCCAAAGATTGAGTGAATTCTAAAAACACCTTTATAATTGAAATAGGGCAATTTTTGACGAAGATATGGCCATTTATTTCAAGGTAGACCCTATTTAATGCTTTCCATATATTTTCTATTTGTCGAAGAATATCCCTTAATATCTTTCTTAGATGAGTCGGAAGTCAAATTATTTTAATACAGTTTTGTTCCAAAGATCGAGTTAATTCTAAAAACTTTTTATAATTGAAATGAGGCAATTTTTGACGAAGATATGGCCATTTATTTCAAGGTTGACCCTATTTAATGTTTGGCTTATATTTTCTATTAATCGAAGAATATCCCTTAATATCTTTCTTAGATGAGTCGAAAGTCAAATTATTTTAATGTTGTTTAGTTCCAAAGATTGAGTGAATTCTAAAAGTACTTTTATAATTGAAATGGGGCAATTTTTGACGAAGATATGGCCATTTATTTCAAGGTAGACCCTATTTAATGCTTTCCATATATTTTCTGTTAATCAAAGAACATCCCTTAATATCTTTCTTAGGTGAGTCGGAAGTCAAATTATTTTAATGCAGTTGTGTTCCAAAGATTGAGTGAATTCTAAAAACACCTTTATAATTGAAATAGGGCAATTTTTGACGAAGATATGGCCATTTATTTCAAGGTAGACCCTAATTAATGTTTGGCTTATATTTTCTATTAATCGAAGAATATCCCTTAATATCTTTCTTAGATGAGTCGGAAGTCAAATTATTTTAATGCAGTTGTGTTCCAAAGATTGAGTGAATTCCAAAAAGACCTTTATATTTGAAATGGGGCAATTTTTGACGAACATATGGCCATTTATTTCAAGGTTGACCCTATTTAAAATCGAAGAATATCCCTTCATATCTTTCCTAGATGAGTCTGAAGTCAAACTATTTTAACGCAGTTTTGTTTCATTTATCGAACCAATTTTAAAAATACCTTTATATTTGAAATGGGGCAATTTTTGACGAACATATGGCCATTTATTTCAAGGTTGACCCTATTTAATGCTTTCCATATATTTTCTATTAATCGAAGAATATCCCTTAATATCTTTCCTAGATGAGTCGGAAGTCAAATTATTTTAATGCAGTTTAGTTCTTAACATTAAGTTAATTCTAAAAACATCTTTATAATTGAAATGGGGCAATTTTTGACGAAGATATGGCCATTTATTTCAAGGTAGACCCTATTTAATGCTTTCCATATATTTTCTATTTGTCGAAGAATATCCCTTAATATCTTTCTTAGATGAGTCGGAAGTCAAATTATTTTAATACAGTTTTGTTCCAAAGATCGAGTAAATTCTAAAAACTTTTTTATAATTGAAATGAGGCATTTTTTGACGAAGATATGGCCATTTATTTCAAGGTTGACCCTATTTAATGCTTTCCATATATTTTCTATTAATCGAAGAATATCCCTTAATATCTTTCTTAGATGAGCCGGAAGTCAAACTATTTTAACGCAGTTTTGTTTCATTTATCGAACCAATTTTAAAAATACCTTTATATTTGAAATGGGGCAATTTTTGACGAACATATGGCCATTTATTTCAAGGTTGACCCTATTTAATGCTTTCCATATATTTTCTATTAATCGAAGAATATCCCTTAATATCTTTCTTAGATGAGTCGGAAGTCAAATTATTTTAATACAGTTTTGTTCCAAAGATCGAGTAAATTCTAAAAACTTTTTTATAATTGAAATGAGGCAATTTTTGACGAAGATATGGCCATTTATTTCAAGGTTGACCCTATTTAATGTTTGGCTTATATTTTCTATTAATCAAAGAATATCCCTTAATATCTTTCTTAGATGAGTCGGAAGTCAAATTATTTTAATGCAGTTTTGTTCCAAAGATCAGGTGAATTCTAAAAACACCTTTATAATTGAAATGGGGCAATTTTTGACGAAGATATGGCCATTTATTTCAAGGTTGACCCTAATTAATGTTTGGCTTATATTTTCTATTTATCGAAGAATATCCCTTAATATCTTTCTTAGATGAGTCGGAAGTCAACGTATTTTAATGTTGTTTTGTTCTAAAGATTGAGTGAATTCTAAAAGTACTTTTATAATTGAAATGGGGCAATTTTTGACGAAGATATGGCCATTTATTTCAAGGTAGACCCTATTTAATGCTTTCCATATATTTTCTGTTAATCAAAGAACATCCCTTAATATCTTTCTTAGGTGAGTCGGAAGTCAAACTATTTTAATACAGTTTTGTTCCAAAGATCGAGTTAATTCTAAAAACTTTTTATAATTGAAATGAGGCAATTTTTGACGAAGATATGGCCATTTATTTCAAGGTAGACCCTATTTAATGCTTTCCATATATTTTCTGTTAATCAAAGAACATCCCTTAATATCTTTCTTAGGTGAGTCGGAAGTCAAATTATTTTAATGCAGTTTTGTTCCAAAGATTGAGTGAATTCTAAAAACACCTTTATAATTGAAATAGGGCAATTTTTGACGAAGATATGGCCATTTATTTCAAGGTAGACCCTATTTAATGCTTTCCATATATTTTCTATTTGTCGAAGAATATCCCTTAATATCTTTCTTAGATGAGTCGGAAGTCAAATTATTTTAATACAGTTTTGTTCCAAAGATCGAGTTAATTCTAAAAACTTTTTTATAATTGAAATGAGGCAATTTTTGACGAAGATATGGCCATTTATTTCAAGGTAGACCCTATTTAATGCTTTCCATATATTTTCTGTTAATCAAAGAACATCCCTTAATATCTTTCTTAGGTGAGTCGGAAGTCAAATTATTTTAATGCAGTTTTGTTCCAAAGATTGAGTGAATTCTAAAAACACCTTTATAATTGAAATAGGGCAATTTTTGACGAAGATATGGCCATTTATTTCAAGGTAGACCCTATTTAATGCTTTCCATATATTTTCTATTTGTCGAAGAATATCCCTTAATATCTTTCTTAGATGAGTCGGAAGTCAAATTATTTTAATACAGTTTTGTTCCAAAGATCGAGTTAATTCTAAAAACTTTTTTATAATTGAAATGAGGCAATTTTTGACGAAGATATGGCCATTTATTTCAAGGTTGACCCTATTTAATGTTTGGCTTATATTTTCTATTAATCGAAGAATATCCCTTAATATCTTTCTTAGATGAGTCGAAAGTCAAATTATTTTAATGCAGTTTTGTTCCAAAGATCAGGTGAATTCTAAAAACACCTTTATAATTGAAATGGGGCAATTTTTGACGAAGATATGGCCATTTATTTCAAGGTAGACCCTAATTAATGTTTGGCTTATATTTTCTATTAATCGAAGAATATCCCTTAATATCTTTCTTAGATGAGTCGGAAGTCAAATTATTTTAATGCAGTTGTGTTCCAAAGATTGAGTGAATTCCAAAAACACCTTTATAATTGAAATGGGGCAATTTTAGACGAAGATATGGCCATTTATTTCAAGGTTGACCTTATTTAATGTTTGGCTTATATTTTCTATTAATCGAAGAATATCCCTTAATATCTTTCTTAGATGAGTCGGAAGTCAAACTATTTTAACGCAGTTTTGTTCTAAAGATTGAGCGAATTCTTAAAAGACCTTTATATTTGAAATGGGGCAATTTTTGACGAAGATATGGCCATTTATTTCAAGGTAGACCCTATTTAATGCTTTCCATATATTTTCTATTTATCGAAGAATATCCCTTAATATCTTTTGTAGATGAGTCGGAAGTCAAATTATTTTAATGCAGTTTAGTTCTTAACATTAAGTTAATTCTAAAAACACCTTTATAATTGAAATGGGGCAATTTTTGACGAAGATATGGCCATTTATTTCAAGGTAGACCCTATTTAATGCTTTCCATATATTTTCTATTTGTCGAAGAATATCCCTTAATATCTTTCTTAGATGAGTCGGAAGTCAAATTATTTTAATACAGTTTTGTTCCAAAGATCGAGTAAATTCTAAAAACTTTTTTATAATTGAAATGAGGCAATTTTTGACGAAGATATGGCCATTTATTTCAAAGTTGACCCTATTTAATGTTTGGCTTATATTTTCTATTAATCGAAGAATATCCCTTAATATCTTTCTTAGATGAGTCGAAAGTCAAATTATTTTAATGCAGTTTTGTTTCAAAGATTGAGTGATTTCTAAAAAGTCCTTTATAATTGAAATGGGGCAATTTTTGACGAAGATATGGCCATTTATTTCAAGGTAGACCCTATTTAATGCTTTCCATATATTTTCTATTAATCAAAGAATATCCCTTAATATCTTTCTTAGATGAGTCGGAAGTCAAATTATTTTAATGCAGTTTTGTTCCAAAGATCAGGTGAATTCTAAAAACACCTTTATAATTGAAATGGGGCAATTTTTGACGAAGATATGGCCATTTATTTCAAGGTAGACCCTAATTAATGTTTGGCTTATATTTTCTATTAATCGAAGAATATCCCTTAATATCTTTCTTAGATGAGTCGGAAGTCAAATTATTTTAATGCAGTTGTGTTCCAAAGATTGAGTGAATTCCAAAAACACCTTTATAATTGAAATGGGGCAATTTTAGACGAAGATATGGCCATTTATTTCAAGGTAGACCCTATTTAATGCTTTCCATATATTTTCTATTAATCAAAGAATATCCCTTAATATCTTTCTTAGATGAGTCGGAAGTCAAATTATTTTAATGCAGTTTAGTTCTTAACATTAAGTTAATTCTAAAAACACCTTTATAATTGAAATGGGGCAATTTTTGACGAAGATATGGCCATTTATTTCAAGGTAGACCCTATTTAATGCTTTCCATATATTTTCTATTTATCGAAGAATATCCCTTAATATCTTTTGTAGATGAGTCGGAAGTCAAATTATTTTAATGCAGTTTAGTTCTTAACATTAAGTTAATTCTAAAAACACCTTTATATTTGAAATGGGGCAATTTTTGACGAAGATATGGCCATTTATTTCAAGGTAGACCCTATTAAATGCTTTCCATATATTTTCTATTTGTCGAAGAATATCCCTTAATATCTTTCTTAGATGAGTCGGAAGTCAAATTATTTTAATACAGTTTTGTTCCAAAGATCGAGTAAATTCTAAAATCTTTTTTATAATTGAAATGAGGCAATTTTTGACGAAGATATGGCCATTTATTTCAAGGTTGACCCTATTTAATGTTTGGCTTATATTTTCTATTAATCGAAGAATATCCCTTAATATCTTTCTTAGATATTAAGGGAGGTAGTCAAACTATTTTAACGCAGTTTTGTTCTAAAGATTGAGCGAATTCTTAAAAGACCTTTATATTTGAAATGGGCCAATTTTTGACGAAGATATGGCCATTTATTTCAAGGTAGACCCTATTTAATGCTTTCGATATATTTTCTATTTGTCGAAGAATATCCCTTAATATCTTTCTTAGATGAGTCGGAAGTCAAATTATTTTAATACAGTTTTGTTCCAAAGATCGAGTAAATTCTAAAAACGTTTTTATAATTGAAATGAGGCAATTTTTGACGAAGATATGGCCATTTATTTCAAGGTTGACCCTATTTAATGTTTGGCTTATATTTTCTATTAATCAAAGAATATCCCTTAATATCTTTCTTAGATGAGTCGGAAGTCAAATTATTTTAATGCAGTTTTGTTCCAAAGATCAGGTGAATTCTAAAAACACCTTTATAATTGAAATGGGGCAATTTTTGACGAAGATATGGCCATTTATTTCAAGGTAGACCCTAATTAATGCTTGGCTTATATTTTCTATTAATCGAAGAATATCCCTTAATATCTTTCTTAGATGAGTCGGAAGTCAAATTATTTTAATGCAGTTTTGTTCCAAAGATTGAGTGAATTCCAAAAACACCTTTATAATTGAAATGGGGCAATTTTAGACGAAGATATGGCCATTTATTTCAAGGTTGACCTTATTTAATGTTTGGCTTATATTTTCTATTAATCGAAGAATATCCCTTAATATCTTTCTTAGATGAGTCGGAAGTCAAACTATTTTAACGCAGTTTTGTTCTAAAGATTGAGCGAATTCTTAAAAGACCTTTATATTTGAAATGGGGCAATTTTTGACGAAGATATGGCCATTTATTTCAAGGTAGACCCTATTTAATGCTTTCCAATTATTTTCTGTTAATCAAAGAATATCCCTTAATATCTTTCTTAGATGAGTCGGAAGTCAAATTATTTTAATGCAGTTTTGTTTCAAAGATCGAGCCAATTCCAAAAACACCTTTAGAATTGAAATGGGGCAATTTTGGACGAAGATATGGCCATTTATTTCAAGGTAGACCCTATTTAATGCTTTCAATATATTTTTTATTAATCAAAGAATATCCATTAATATCTTTCTTAGATGAGTCGGAAGTCAAATTATTTTAATGCAGTTTTGTTCCAAAGATCAAGCGAATTCTAAAAACACCTTTATAATTGAAATGGGGCAATTTTTGACGAAGATATGGCCATTTATTTCAAAGTTGACCCTATTTAATGTTTGGCAAATATTTTATATTAATCGAAGAATATCCCTTAATATCTTTCTTGGATGAGTCGGAAGTCAAATTATTTTAATGCAGTTTTGTTCCAAAGATCGAGTGAATTCTAAAAACACCTTTATAATTGAAATGGGGCAATTTTTGACGAAGATATGGCCATTTAGTTCAAGGTTGACCTATTCAATGTTTGCCATATATTTTCTATTAATCAAAGAATATCCCTTAATATCTTTCTTAGATAAGTCGGAAGTCAAATTATTTTAATGCAGTTTTGTTCCAAAGATCAGGTGAATTCTAAAAACACCTTTATAATGGAAATGGGGCAATTTTTGACGGAGATATGGCCATTTATTTCAAGGTAGACCCTATTTAATGTTTGGCTTATATTTTCTATTAATCGAAGAATATCCCTTAATACCTTTCTTAGATAAGTCGAAAGTCAAATTATTTTAACGCAGTTTTGTTCCAAAGATTCAGTGAATGCTAAAAAAACCTTTATAATTGTAATGGGGCAATTTTTGACGAAGATATGGCCATTTATTTCAAGGTAGACCCTATTTAATGCTTTCCATATATTTTCTATTTATCGAAGAATATCCCTTAATATCTTTCTTAGATGAGTCGGAAGTCAAATTTTTTTAATGCAGTTTTGTTCCAAGGATCAAATGAATTCTAAAAAACACCTTTATAATTGAAATGGGGCAATTTTGGTCGAAGATATGGCCATTTATTTCAAGGTAGACCCTATTTAATGCTTTCCATATATTTTCTATTAATCAAAGAATATCCCTTAATATCTTTCTTAGATGAGTCGGAAGTCAAATTATTTTAATGCAGTTTTGTTCCAAAGATCAGGTGAATTCTAAAAACACCTTTATAATTGAAATGGGGCAATTTTTGACGAAGATATGGCCATTTATTTCAAGGTAGACCCTATTTAATGTTTGGCTTATATTTTCTATTTATCGAAGAATATCCCTTAATATCTTTTGTAGATGAGTCAGAAGTCAAATTATTTTAATGCAGTTTTGTTCCAAAGATTAAGTGAATTCCAAAAACACCTTTATAATTGAAATGGGGCAATTTTAGACGAAGATATGGCCATTTATTTCAAGGTTGACCTTATTTAATGTTTGGCTTATATTTTCTATTAATCGAAGAATATCCCTTAATATCTTTCTTAGATGAGTCGGAAGTCAAATTATTTTAACGCAGTTTTGTTCCAAAGATTGAGCGAATTCTAAAAAGACTTTTATAATTGAAATGGGGCAATTTTTGACGAAGATATGGCCATTTATTTCAAGGTAGACCCTATTTAATGCTTTCCATATATTTTCTATTTATCGAAGAATATCCCTTAATATCTTTCTTAGATGAGTCGGAAGTCAAATTATTTTAATGCAGTTTTGTTCCAAAGATCAAGTGAATTCTAAAAACACCTTTATAATTGAAATGGGGCAATTTTTGACGAAGATATGGCAATTTATTTCAAGGTAGACCCTATTTAATGCTTTCCATATATTTTCTATTTATCGAAGAATATCCCTTAATATCTTTCTTAGATGAGTCGGAAGTCAAACTATTTTAATGCAGTTTTGTTCCAAAGATCAAACGAATTCTAAAAACACCCTTATAATTGAAATGGGGCAATTTTGAACGAAGATATGGCCATTTATTTCAAGGTAGACCCTATTTAATGCTTTCCATATATTTTCTGTTAATCAAAGAATATCCCTTAATATCTTTCTTAGGTGAGTCGGAAGTCAAATTATTTTAATGCAGTTTTGTTCCAAAGATTGAGTGAATTCTAAAAACACCTTTATAATTGAAATGGGGCAAGTTTTGACGAAGATATGGCCATTTATTTCAAAGTTGACCCTATTTAATGTTTGGCAAATATTTTATATTAATCGAAGAATATCCCTTAATATCTTTCTTGGATGAGTCGGAAGTCAAATTATTTTAATGCAGTTTTGTTCCAAAGATCGAGTGAATTCTAAAAACACCTTTATAATTGAAATGGGGCAATTTTTGACGAAGATATGGCCATTTATTTCAAGGTAGACCCTATTTAATGCTTTCCATATATTTTCTATTTATCGAAGAATATCCCTTAATATCTTTCTTAGATGAGTCGGAAGTCAAATTATTTTAATGCAGTTTTGTTCCAAAGATCAGGTGAATTCTAAAAACACCTTTATAATTGAAATGGGGCAATTTTTGACGAAGATATGGCAATTTATTTCAAGGTAGACCCTATTTAATGCTTTCCATATATTTTCTATTTATCGAAGAATATCCCTTAATATCTTTCTTAGATGAGTCGGAAGTCAAACTATTTTAATGCAGTTTTGTTCCAAAGATTAAGCGAATTCTAAAAACACCCTTATAATTGAAATGGGGCAATTTTGAACGAAGATATGGCCATTTATTTCAAGGTAGACCCTATTTAATGCTTTCCATATATTTTCTGTTAATCAAAGAATATCCCTTAATATCTTTCTTAGGTGAGTCGGAAGTCAAATTATTTTAATGCAGTTTTGTTCCAAAGATTGAGTGAATTCTAAAAACACCTTTATAATTGAAATGGGGCAAGTTTTGACGAAGATATGGCCATTTATTTCAAAGTTGACCCTATTTAATGTTTGGCAAATATTTTATATTAATCGAAGAATATCCCTTAATATCTTTCTTGGATGAGTCGGAAGTCAAATTATTTTAATGCAGTTTTGTTCCAAAGATCGAGTGAATTCTAAAAAACACCTTTATAATTGAAATGGGGCAATTTTTGACGAAGATATGGCCATTTATTTCAAGGTAGACCCTATTTAATGCTTTCCATATATTTTCTATTTATCAAAGAATATCCCTTAATATCTTTCTTAGATGAGTCGGAAGTCAAATTATTTTAATGCAGTTTTGTTCCAAAGATCAGGTGAATTCTAAAAACACCTTTATAATTGAAATGGGGCAATTTTAGACGAAGATATGGCCATTTATTTCAAGGTAGACCCTATTTAATGTTTGGCTTATATTTTCTATTAATCGAAGAATATCCCTTAATATCTTTCTTAGATAAGTCGAAAGTCAAATTATTTTAACGCAGTTTTGTTCCAAAGATTGAGTGAATGCTAAAAAAACCTTTATAATTGAAATGGGGCAATTTTTGACGAAGATATGGCCATTTATCTCAAGGTAGACCCGATTTAATGCAGTTTTGTTCCAAAGATCAAATGAATTCTAAAAACACCTTTATAATTCAAATGGGGCAATTTTGGTCAAAGATATGGCCATTTATTTCAAGGTAGACCCTATTTAATGCTTTCCATATATTTTCTGTTAATCAAAGAATATCCCTTAATATCTTTCTTAGATGAGTCGGAAGTCAAATTATTTTAATGCAGTTTTGTTCCAAAGATTGAGTGAATTCTAAAAACACCTTCATAATTGAAATGGGGCAATTTTTGACGAAGATATGGCCATTTATTTCAAGGTAGACCCTATTTAATGTTTGGCTTATATTTTCTATTAATCGAAGAATATCCCTTAATATCTTTCTTAGATGAGTCGGAAGTCAAATTATTTTAATGCAGTTTTGTTCCAAAGATTGAGTGAATTCCAAAAACACCTTTATAATTGAAATGGGGCAATTTTAGACGTAAATATGGCCATTTATTTCAAGGTTGACCTTATTTAATGTTTGGCTTATATTTTCTATTAATCGAAGAATATCCCTTAATATCTTTCTTAGATGAGTCGGAAGTCAAATTATTTTAACGCAGTTTTGTTCCAAAGATTGAGCGAATTCTAAAAAGACCTTTATAATTGAAATGGGGCAATTCTGGACGAAGATATGGCCTTTTATTTCATAGTATGACCCTATTTAATGCTTTCCATATATTTTCTATTTATCGAAGAATATCCCTTAATATCTTTCTTAGAAGAATCAGACCTCTAATTATTTTAATGCAGTTTTGTTCCAAAGATCAAGCGAATTCTAAAAACACCTTTATAATTGAAATGGGGCAATTTTTAACAAAGATAGGGCCATTTATTTCAAGGTCGACCCTATTTAATGCTTTCCATATATTTTCTATTAATCAAAGAATATCCCTTAATATCTTTCTTAGATAAGTCGGAAGTCAAATTATTTTAATGCAGTTTTGTTCCAAAGATCAAACGAATTCTAAAAAGACCTTTATAATTGAAATGGGGCATTTTTTGACGAAGATATGGCCATTTATTTCAAGGTAGACGCTATTTAATGCTTTCCATATCTTTTCTGTTAATCAAAGAACATCCCTTAATATCTTTCTTAGGTGAGTCGGAAGTCAAATTATTTTAATGCAGTTTTGTTCCAAAAATCGAGTGAATTCTAAAAACACCTTTATAATTGAAATGGGGCAATTTTTGACAAAGATATGGCTTTTATTTCAAGGTAGACCCTATTTAATGCTTTCCATATATTTTCTGTTAATCAAAGAATATCCCTTAATATCTTTCTTAGATGAGTCGGAGGTCAAATTATTTTAATGCAGTTTTCTTCCAAAGATTGAGTGAATTCTAAAAACACCTTTATAATTGAAATGGGGCAATTTTTGACGAAGATATGGCCATTTATTTCAAGGTAGACCCTATTTAATATTTGGCTTATATTTTCTATTAATCGAAGAATATCCCTTAATATCTTTCTTAGATGAGTCGAAAGTCAAATTATTTTAATGCAGTTTTGTTCCAAAGATTGAGTGAATTCTAAAAACACCTTTATAATTGAAATGGGGCAATTTTTGACGAAGAGATGGCCATTTATTTCAAGGTAGACCCTATTTAATGCTTTCCATATATTTTCTATTTATCGAAGAATATCCCTTAATAGCTTTCTTAGATGAGTCGGAAGTCAAATTATTTTAATGCAGTTTTGTTCCAAAGATCAAATGAATTCTAAAAACACCTTTATAATTGAAATGGGGCAATCTTGGACGAAGATATGGCCAATTATTTTAAGGTTGACCTTATTTAATGTTTGGCTTATATTTTCTATTAATCGAAGAATATCCCTTAATATCTTTCTTAGATGAGTCG
This sequence comes from Drosophila grimshawi, assembly GCF_018153295.1. NCBI lineage: Eukaryota > Metazoa > Arthropoda > Insecta > Diptera > Drosophilidae > Drosophila > Drosophila grimshawi. The sequence continues at coordinate 6,189 of NW_025062671.1, read as the reverse complement.
GACGTCAAATTATTTTAACGCAGTTTTGTTCCAAAGATCAAGTGAATTCTAAAAACACCTTTATAATTGAAATGGGGCAATTTTTGACGAAGATATGGCCATTTATTTCAAGGTAGACCCTATTTAATGCTTTCCATATATTTTCTATTTATCGAAGAATATCCCTTAATATCTTTCTTAGATGAGTCGGAAGTCAAATTATTTTAATGCAGTTTTGTTCCAAAGATCGAGTGAATTCTAAAAACATCTTTATAATTGAAATGGGGCAATTTTAGACGAAGATATAGTCATTTATTTCAAGGTAGACCCTATTTAATGCTTTCCATATATTTTCTGTTAATCAAAGAATATCCCTTAATATCTTTCTTAGATGAGTCGGAAGTCAAATTATTTTAATGCAGTTTTGTTCCAAAGATCGAGCCAATTCTAAAAACACCTTTATAATTGAAATGAGGCAATTTTTGACGAAGATATGGCCATTTATTTCAAGGTTGACCCTATTTAATGCTTTCCATATATTTTCTATTTATCGAAGAATATCCCTTAATATCTTTTCTTAGATGAGTCGGAAGTCAAATTTTTTTAATGCAGTTTTGTTCCAAAGATCAAACGAATTCTAAAAACACCTTTATAATTGAAATGGGGCAATTTTGGACGAAGATATGGCCATTTATTTCAAGGTAGACCCTATTTAATGCTTTCCATATATTTTCTGTTAATCAAAGAATATCCCTTAATATCTTTCTTAGGTGAGTCGGAACTCAAATTATTTTAATGCAGTTTTGTTCCAAAGATTGAGTGAATTCTAAAAACACCTTTATAATTGAAATGGGGCAATTTTTGACGAAGATATGGCCATTTATTTCAAAGTTGACCCTATTTAATGTTTGGCAAATATTTTATATTAATCGAAGAATATCCCTTAATATCTTTCTTAGATGAGTCGAAAGTCAAATTATTTTAACGCAGTTTTGTTCCAAAGATTGAGTGAATTCTAAAAACACCTTTATAATTGAAATGGGGCAATTTTTGACGAAGATATGGCCATTTATTTCAAGGTAGACCCTATATAATGCTTTCCATATATTTTCTATTAATCAAAGAATATCCCTTAATATCTTTCTTAGATGAGTCGGAAGTCAAATTATTTTAATGCAGTTTTGTTCCAAAGATCAGGTGAATTCTAAAAACACCTTTATAATTGAAATGTGGCAATTTTTGACGAAGATATGGCCATTTATTTCAAGGTTGACCCTACTTAAAGCTTTCCATATATTTTCTATTTATCGAAGAATATCTCTTAATATCTTTCTTAGATGAGTCGGAAGTCAAATTATTTTAATGCAGTTTTGTTCCAAAGATCAAATGAATTCTAAAAACACCTTTATAATTGAAATGGGGCAATTTTTGACGGAGATATGGCCATTTATTTCAAGGTAGACCCTATTTAATTATTATTATTATTATTATTATTAGCTGCACCGCGACCTATTTGATCTATTGTGCCCCCCTTCTTAGCCTATAGCTCTTCCATCAGCCCCAACTCCCTTACGAACGTGAGGATCTTTGTTGGGTTGAGGTCTACTATGTCTTTGTAATTCAAAACATGCGCCCCTAGGATGCTGCTTCTTCTTCTAATTAAGGCGACACATTCTACCAGGATGTGCATCGAGGATTCCTCCTCTCTTTCACAAAACCTGCAGAGATCGCTACTATATATACCCAATTTTGTCAGGTGACTCCTTAGTCTACAGTGTCCTGTCAATAGACCGGTAAGTATCCTAAGGTTGTTCTTTCCCATGGTTATAATCTGTTTAAAACGTACAAGATTATAACCACCAAGGAGGCATCTGGCTTGTCGGAGTCCTACTGCCTCTGACCAGCTCTGATGCCGTCTCTGTCTCTCCTCGTTTCTAAGTTCCAGTCGTATAGTGTGTCTCCCTATGCCACAATACGGTTCTGGTCCTGTTAGGGGCCTTTCTGCCCCCATTCTTGCTTGCTTGTCAGCCGCCTCGTTTCCCGCTATGTCCCTGTGACCCGGGACCCATCGTAGGGTGAGCCTGTTGTGAGTCCCGAGCAGGTCTAGCTTTGAACGAACTTCATGGACTACCTTCGATGTTATCTTATAGCTTATAGCTTTCAATGCTGCTTGACTATCGGATAGGATGGATATATCCGTATTCCGATAGTTACGTTCTATGTTGATGTCCGCACATCTCCCTATCGCACACACCTCAGCCTGAAATATGCTGGTGTGCGTTCCCAGGGATTCATGGTAAAAATACCCGAGGACCCACCACTCCAAGGCCGGTGCCCTGATTCGTGAGTGATCCATCGGTGTACCATTTTATGGTGTGCGGTTTCATGGGATGGACTTCATCCAGAGTTGTCCATTCCCTTTTACTACTCATACGAACTGTGAAATTTCGCTCGAATATGTATTCGGCTGCCATTTCGTCCCTAGGTTGCGTCAGTAGGGGTAGTTCGTTTGAAAGGAGTTGGGCATCCTTGTGGCTTAGGATATGGTTGCCCCCAACTCCTTCTGCTGATATCCTGAGAAGCGTAGCTTTCTGCTTGAGCCTTATGATATGGTGGAGTGGTGTGAGCTCCATTAAGGCTTCAAGGGCCATTGTAGGGCAGGTGCGCATAGCTCCTGTCATACATACGCAGGCCATTCTTTGCAACTTTTGTAGTTGTTTCTTCACGGTGATCATCCGCGCCCTGTCACCCCATGCAACCACCCCATAGGTTAAAATGGGTCTTACTACCATCAGGTACAGCCATCTTAATATTTTTGGTGATGTTCCCCATGATTTGCCGGCAATACTACGACATGTATAAAGCGCCCTGGAGCACTTTAATATCGTGTTTTGCACATGGGTGCCAAAGTTAAGTCTGCTGTCAAAAGTGACTCCCAGGTATTTGACCTCCCTACTTGTTTCTAGTAGGGTCCCTGAGAGCCATATTTGTCTCATCCTCTGTAACTTATGTCGTCTGGTAAAGGGAACGATGACTGTTTTCGTAGGGTTTAGCTTGTGTCCAACCTCCCTACACCAGTCATACGTTATTCTTATCCCTGACTGGACTATGTCACAGAGTGATTCTTCAAATTTGCCTCGCGCTACCACTGTTGGCAAGTCTGTTTAGTAGTTCGTCTACTAACAGACTTCAGAGTAGCGGAGACAACACCCCCCCTTGGGGACAGCCTTTGGTGGTTAGGACTGTTACAGTGCTATCATGTAATGATGCCGTGGCTTGTCTGGACCGTAGCAGTGCCATTATCCATCTGCTTGTGGTATGGTCCAGGCCTCTTCTTTCAAGAGTAGCATTGATTGCATCGTGCGATGTGTTATCAAAGGCACCTTCTATATCTAAAAAGGCGCACAGTGCTACTTCCTTATTATCAATTGCCGCACTCAAAGTACGTCGCAGCTGATAAAGTGCTGTGTCCGTGGACCTGCCTACTCTGTATGCATGCTGCGTTGGGTGCAGCGGCCTTTGCTTAAGCAAAGTGCTTCTGATTTTATAGTCCACCAGCTTTTCCAACGTTTTCAGTAAAAACGATGTTAAGCTGATGGGTCTGAAGGACTTTGGGCTGGTAATGTCTTTCTTCCCTGCCTTGGGGATGAAGACTACCCTAGCTCTTCTCCATGCGCCCGGTATGTATCCGAGGGCTAGACTACTTACTAATGCTTTCCAAACACGGGAGAGAAGTATTTCCTGTCCCATTTGAAGGAAGTCTGGCGATATGCCGTCCATTCCAGGGGTCTTATAGGGTTGGAATGTTCCAACTGCCCAATTAAGTCTCTCCCTTGAGACTGTCGACTTGGCGCATGCCCAGTCGTCAGTTGACGGCCTGTATCTACTTTCCCTCTCGATAGCCTCTTCCTGCAGGGGTGTACTTCCTGGGAAGTGTGTCTCGAAGAGTAATGCTAGTTTCTGCAGATCAGTGCTCGTAAAGGAGTTATCCCCACGCTTCAGTGCTAAGTTCGCATCAGGCGCATTCATCGCCGAAGTTTCTGTAATTCTTCCGTTTGGCCTTCCTTATCTCCTTATTATAGGAGGTCAGGCTCTCACGGTACTGCTCCCATATTCCGTCCCTCTTTGCCTTATTGAAGAGGCGACGTGTGGTCACGCGCAGCCTTTCTAGGCTGTCGTTCCACCATGGGGCATCTTTTTCCATGTACTTTTTCCCTACCGGGCAGTTATCCTCAAATGCCTTGGTTATGCATTTATTGAGGTCACCAATAGCCCTGTCAAGCTCTAGCGGCCTTCTGGGATTACCAGACAGCCCGTTGGCTAGGGAAAGTCCTAGGGTCGACTTGTACCCTTCCCAGTTGGTTTTTCTAGGGTTGCGACTTTGTGTGCTACTATCCGTATTTAATTTTAAATTAAATAGGATAGTCCTATGATCAGACATGGATTCCTCTTGGGAAACATGCCAGTCCCTAAGGTGAGGCTTTAGGGACCGATTGATCAGGGTGATGTCTAGCACCTCTTCCCTGATCCTGGTGACAAATGTCGGTGTAGATCCGACATTACCTAGTTCTAGATTATATTTGAAAATAAAATCAGTTAGGCACTCACCCCTTAGATTGATGTCACTGCTGCCCCATATAGTATGGTGCGCATTGGCATCGCATCCGATGAGCACCGGCATCTTCTCTTTCCTGCAGTACTCCACCAGCTTCTCGATCTCTGGTGGTGGGCAGGGTGCATCCCCTGCGAAGTATGCGGATACGATAACCATAGAGACCGCGCTGCCCTTGGTGTAAACCAGTAAGGGAACGCAGTCTCTAGTCAGGAATTCTGAAAGGATAGTAAAGTTAATACTTTTCCTTACCATGATACAAGCTCTGGGTGCTGGATCTCTCCGATCCCAGATTACCTTTGAGTCGACTGTGAACAGGCCCTTGATGCCATCGTTCACCCACGGCTCCTGTACCAGGGCCAGCCCAGATGTTTGTTGGTAAACATCCTTGCTAAGACCGCCGAGGCTGCCTTAGCTCGGTGGATGTTTACCTGGGCTAGCCCTGTGTTGATGACATTTGACATCTACTTTTGGGGAGGCTCCAGCTGACACGGTGAATGGGGCCTGGAGCAGTCCCCGTCGCCGCTGCTCGTCATAGTGACGTCAGCTTCAGCTGCATCCTGCAGCTCCTCCTCCAGCTCCTGCGAGGACATGGGGATATCGTCGTCCCCCAGCATCTCCGCCTGGCAGAGCGTCGCATCTGCCAGTTCTTCGTCATCTGCGAGGTCCTCCGACGGGTCGGTGGGCTGCGCAGTCGGACTGCCCTGCTCCGGGGCAGGAGTGTCCGATGTGGTGGTGTTGCCCACCGAGACATCCTCTCTGCCCGTTGGAGCAAGTTGGGGCCTTTCTGCAGTCTTCTTTTCTTCAGTTCCGTTACGGGGATGGTCCCATAACGGAAGAAGACCTGGTGCCCCTTCTCCACAATAACATTCTTGGATAGTTCATCTATCCCGATCACCAGGAGGGCTCCTCCACCCTCGTTCCTCCTGGAGATCACCTTCCAGGTGTCGGTCTCGATCCTGTTCTGGTTCCTCAGCAGAGCCAACAGGGATTCGGTAGACCGAGCTGCACTCCTGGGGCAGAACAGCGTGATGCAGTGGGGCGACGGTATGTCGTCCCCCACCTTGCACTCAAGGGGCACGCCCTTCCACGACTGTAGCCTCGAAGTTGCAATCCTTAGCCAATCGGCTGAGGTCTCATCACCGGAGCATTCAATTACCAGGAATCCAACCCGGAAGTGAATGCCCACGAATGAGACCGCGACATCTCCATCAGACGCAATGACTTCGTCAATGATGGCCTCTTCCAACACAGATAAATCTCCGTGACTGAGCATGACCCTTGGGAAGCCCACGGGCAACACAGCCACCTTTACCTTTTTTGCCATGTCTGCATAGGACAGGCGAGGCTCGGTGGGTGTCGGCGAGCTGGGCTTCGTGGCCGCTGCACGCGATGTGCTTGGGCGCAGGTCCAGATTACCTGCCCCATTGTTCTTCAGCACCTTTGCCGCTGCCGAGCCGCGGGCAGCGCCCACAACCCCCGGGCACATCCTCTTGGGGGTGGCCACCGGAGGTGTGAGACTGCTGCTCCGCCTTTTCGAGGCTGGCGCGGGTGCTGCAACCTCCTCCCTGGGCTCTTTGGCCTTTTTCAGGGCTTCA
>NW_025062670.1:0-9981 GCF_018153295.1 Drosophila grimshawi | reverse complement strand
TATATTTTCTATTAATCGAAGAATATCCCTCAATATCTTTCTTAGATGAGTCGGAAGTCAAATTATTTTAATGCAGTTTTGTTCCAAAGATCGAGTGAATTCTAAAAACACCTTTATAATTGAAATGGGGCAATTTTTGACGAAGATATGGCCATTTATTTCAAGGTAAACGCTATTTAATGTTTGGCTTATATTTTCTATTAATCGAAGAATATCCCTTAATATCTTTCTTAGATGAGTCGGAAGTCGAATTATTTTAATGCAGTTTTGTTCCAAAGATCGAGTGATATCTAAAAACACCTTTATAATTGAAATGGGGCAATTTTTGACGAAGATATGGCCATTTATTTCAAGGTTGACCCTATTTAATGTTTGGCTTATATTTTCTATTAATCGAAGAATATCCCTTAATATCTTTCTTAGATGAGTCGGAAGTCAAATTATTTTAATGCAGTTTTGTTCCAAAGATCGAGTGAATTCTTAAAACACCTTTATAATTGAAATGGGGTAGTTTTTGACGAAGATATGGCCATTTATTTCAAGGTTGACCCTATTTAATGTTTGGCTTATATTTTCTATTAATCGAAGGTGAGTCGGAAGTCGAATTATTTTAATGCAGTTTTGTTCCAAAGATCGAGTGAATTCTAAAAACATCAATATAATTGAAATGGGGCAACTTTTGACGAAGATATGGCCATTTATTTCAAGGTAGGCCCTATTTAATGCTTTCCATATATTTTCTATTTATCAAAGAATATCCCTTAATATCTTTCTTAGATGAGTCGAAAGATAAATTATTTTAATGCAGTTTTATTTCAAAGATCGAGTGAATTCTAAAAACTTCTTTATAATTGAAATAGGGCAATTTTTGACGAAGATATGGCCATTTATTTCAAGGTTGACCCAATTTAATGTTTGCCTTATATTTTCTATTAATCAAAGAATATCTCTTAATATCTTTCTTAGATGAGTCGTAAGTCAAAATATTTTAATGCAGTTTTGTTCCAAAGATCGAGTGAATTCTAGAAACACCTTTATAATTGAAATGGGGCAATTTTTGACGAAGATATGGCCATTTATTTCAAGGTAGACCCTATTTAATGCTTTCCATATATTTTCTATTTATCGAAGAATATCCCTTAATATCTTTCTTAGATGAGTCGGAAGTCAAATTATTTTAATGCAGTTTTGTTCCAAAGATCGAGTGAATTCTAAAAACACCTTTATAATTGAAATGGGGCAATTTTTGACGAAGATATGGCCATTTATTTCAAGGTTGACCCTATTTAATGTTTGGCTTATATTTTCTATTAATCGAAGAATATCCCTTAATATCTTTCTTAGATGAGTCGGAAGTCAAATTATTTTAATGCAGTTTTGTTCCAAAGATCGAGTGAATTCTTACAACACCTTTATAATTGAAATGGGGTAGTTTTTGACGAAGATATGGCCATTTATTTCAAGGTTGACCCTATTTAATGTTTGGCTTATATTTTCTATTAATCGAAGAATATCCCTTAATATCTTTCTTAGGTGAGTCGGAAGTCGAATTATTTTAATGCAGTTTTGTTCCAAAGATCGAGTGAATTCTAAAAACATCTTTATAATTGAAATGGGGCAACTTTTGACGAAGATATGGCCATTTATTTCAAGGTAGGCCCTATTTAATGCTTTCCATATATTTTCTATTTATCAAAGAATATCCCTTAATATCTTTCTTAGATGAGTCGGAAGATAAATTATTTTAATGCAGTTTTATTTCAAAGATCGAGTGAATTCTAAAAACTTCTTTATAATTGAAATAGGGCAATTTTTGACGAAGATATGGCCATTTATTTCAAGGTTGACCCAATTTAATGTTTGCCTTATATTTTCTATTAATCAAAGAATATCTCTTAATATCTTTCTTAGATGAGTCGTAAGTCAAAATATTTTAATGCAGTTTTGTTCCAAAGATCGAGTGAATTCTAGAAACACCTTTATAATTGAAATGGGGCAATTTTTGACGAAGATATGGCCATTTATTTCAAGGTAGACCCTATTTAATGCTTTCCATATATTTTCTATTTATCGAAGAATATCCCTTAATATCTTTCTTAGATGAGTCGGAAGTCAAATTATTTTAATGCAGTTTTGTTCCAAAGATCGAGTGAATTCTAAAAACACCTTTATAATTGAAATGGGGCAATTTTTGACGAAGATATGGCCATTTATTTCAAGGTTGACCCTATTTAATGTTTGGCTTATATTTTCTATTAATCGAAGAATATCTCTTAATATCTTTCTTAGATGAGTCGTAAGTCAAATTATTTTAATGCAGTTTTGTTCCAAAGATCGAGTGAATTCTAAAAACACTTGTATAATTGAAATGGGGCAATTTTAGACGAAGATATGGCCATTTATTTGAAGGTAGACCCTATTTAATGCTTTCCATATATTTTCTATTAATCGAAGAATATCCCTTAATATCTTTCTTAGATGAGTCGGAAGTCAAATCATTTTAATGCAGTTTTGTTTCAAAGATCGAGCGAATTCTAAAACCATCTTTATAATTGAAATGAGGCAATTTTTGACGAAGATATGGCCATTTATTTCAAGGTAGACCCTATTTAATGATTTCCATATATTTTCTATTTATCGAAGAATATCCCTTAATATCTTTCTTAGATGAGTCGAAAGTCAAATTATTTTAATGCAGTTTTGTTCCAAAGATCGAGTGAATTCTAAAAACACTTGTATAATTGAAATGGGGCAATTTTAGACGAAGATGTGGCCATTTATTTTAAGGTAGACCCTATTTAATGCTTTCCATATATTTTCTATTAATCGAAGAATATCCCTTAATATCTTTCTTAGATGAGTCGGAAGTCAAATTATTTTAATGCAGTTTTGTTTCAAAGATCGAGTGAATTCTAAAAACACCTTTATAATTTAAATGGGGCAATTTTTGACGAAGATATGGCAATTTATTTCAAGGTAAACCCTATTTAATTATTTCCATATATTTTCTATTTATCGAAGAATATCCCTTAATATCTTTTTTAGATGAGTCGGAAGTCAAATTATTTTAATGCAGTTTTGTTTCAAAGATTGAGTGATTTCTAAAAACACCTTTACAATTGAAATGGGGCAATTTTTGACGAAGATATGGCCATTTATTTCAAGGTAGACCCTATTTAATGCTTTCCATATATTTTCTGTTAATCGAAGAATATCCCTTAATATCTTTCTTAGATGAGTCGAAAGTCAAATTATTTTAATGCAGTTTTGTTCCAAAGATCGAGTGAATTCTAAAAACACCTTTATAATTGAAATGGGGCAATTTTTGACGAAGATATGGCCATTTATTTCAAGGTTGACCCTATTTAATGTTTGGCTTATATTTTCTATTAATCGAAGAATATCTCTTAATATCTTTCTTAGATGAGTCGTAAGTCAAATTATTTTAATGCAGTTTTGTTCCAAAGATCGAGCGAATTCTAAAAACACCTTTATAATTGAAATGGGGCAATTTTTGACGAAGATATGGCCATTTATTTCAAGGTTGACCCTATTTAATGCTTTCCATATATTTTCTATTTATCGAAGAATATCCCTTAATATCTGTCTTAGATAAGTCGGAAGTCAAATTATTTTAATGCAGTTTTGTTCCAAAGATCGAGTGAATTCTAAAAACATCTTTATAATTGAAATGGGGCAATTTTAGTCGAAGATATGGCCATTTATTTTAAGGTAGACCCTATTTAATGATTTCCATATATTTTCTATTTATCGAAGAATATCCCTTAATATCTTTCTTAGATGAGTCGGAAGTCAAATTATTTTAATGCAGTTTTGTTTCAAAGATCGAGTGAATTCTAAAAACATCTATATAATTGAAATGGGGCAATTTTAGACGAAGATATGGCCATTTATTTCAAGGTAGACCCTATTTAATGTTTGCCTTATATTTTGTATTTATCGAAGAATATCCCTTAATATCTTTCTTAGATGAGTCGGAAGTCAAATTATTTTAATGCAGTTTTGTTTCAAAGATCGAGTGAATTCTAAAAACATCTATATAATTGAAATGGGGCAATTTTTGACGAAGATATGGCCATTTATTTCAAGGTTGACCCTATTTAATGCTTTCCATATATTTTCTATTTATCGAAGAATATCCCTTAATATCTTTCTTAGATGAGTCGGAAGTCAAATTATTTTAATGCAGTTTTGTTCCAAAGATCGAGTGAATTCTAAAAACACCTTTATAATTGAAATGGGGCAATTTTTGACGAAGATATGGCCATTTATTTCAAGGTTGACCCTATTTAATGTTTGGCTTATATTTTCTATTAATCGAAGAATATCTCTTAATATCTTTCTTAGATGAGTCGTAAGTCAAATTATTTGAATGCAGTTTTGTTCCAAAGATCGAGTGAATTCTAAAAACATCTTTATAATTGAAATGTCGCAATTTTAGACGAAGAGATGGCCATTTATTTTAAGGTAGACCCTATTTAATGATTTCCATATATTTTCTATTTATCGAAGAATATCCCTTAATATCTTTCTTAGATGAGTCGGAAGTCAAATTATTTTAATGCAGTTTTGTTTCAAAGATCGAGTGAATTCTAAAAACATCTTCATAATTGAAATGGGGCAATTTTAGACGAAGATATGACCATTTATTTCAAGGTAGACCCTATTTAATGCTTTCCATATACTTTCTATTTATCGAAGAATATCCCTTAATCTCTTTCTAAGATGAGTCGGAAGACAAATTATTTTAATGCAGTTTTGTTCCAAAGATCGAGTGAATTCTAAAAACACCTTTATAATTGAAATGGGGCAATTTTTGACGAAGATATGGCCATTATTTCAAGGTGACTCTATTTAATGTTTGCCTTATATTTTCTATTAATCGAAGAATATCTCTTAATATCTTTCTTTAATGAGTCGTAAGTCAAATTATTTTAATGCAGTTTTGTTCCAAAGATCGAGTGAATCCTAAAAACACCTATATAATTGAAATGGACCAATTTTTTACGAAGATATGGCCATTTATTTCAAGGTAGACCCTATTTAATGCTTTCAATATATTTTCTATTTATCGAAGAATATCCCTTAATATCTTTCTTAGATAAGTCGGAAGTCAAATTATTTTAATGCAGTTTTGTTACAAAGATTGAGTAAATTCTAAAAACACCTTTATAATTAAAATGGGGCAATTTTTGACGAAGATATAGCCATTTATTTCAAGGTAGACCCTATTTAATACTTTCCAAATATTTTCTGTTAATCAAAGAATATCCCTTAATATCTTTCTTAGATGAGTCGAAAGTCAAATTATTTTAACGCAGTTTTATTTCAAAGATCGAGTGAATTCTAAAAACACCTTTATAATTGAAATGGACCAATTTTTTACGAAGATATGGCCATTTATTTCAAGGTAGACCCTATTTAATGCTTTCAATATACTTTCTATTTATCGAAGAATATCCCTTAATCTCTTTCTAAGATGAGTCGGAAGACAAATTATTTTAATGCAGTTTTGTTTCAAAGATCGAGTGAATTCTAAAAACACCTATATAATTGAAATGGGGCAATTTTTGACGAAGAGATGGCCATTTATTTCAAGGTTGACCCTATTTAATGCTTTCCATATATTTTCTATTTATCGAAGAATATCCCTTAATATCTTTCTTAGATGAGTCGGAAGTCAAATTATTTTAATGCAGTTTTGTTCCAAAGATCGAGTGAATTCTAAAAACACCTTTATAATTGAAATGGGGCAATTTTTGACGAAGATATGGCCATTTATTTCAAGGTTGACCCTATTTAATGTTTGGCTTATATTTTCTATTAATCGAAGAATATCTCTTAATATCTTTCTTAGATGAGTCGTAAGTCAAATTATTTGAATGCAGTTTTTGTTCCAAAGATCGAGTGAATTCTAAAAACATCTTTATAATTGAAATGGGGCAATTTTTGACGAAGAGATGGCCATTTATTTCAAGGTTGACCCTATTTAATGCTTTCCATATATTTTCTATTTATCGAAGAATATCCCTTAATATCTTTCTTAGATGAGTCGGAAGTCAAATTATTTTAATGCAGTTTTGTTTCAAAGATCGAGTGAATTCTAAAAACATCTTTATAATTGAAATGGGGCAATTTTAGACGAAGATATGACCATTTATTTCAAGGTAGACCCTATTTAATGCTTTCCATATACTTTCTATTTATCGAAGAATATCCCTTAATCTCTTTCTAAGATGAGTCGGAAGACAAATTATTTTAATGCAGTTTTGTTCCAAAGATCGAGTGAATTCTAAAAACACCTTTATAATTGAAATGGGGCAATTTTTGACGAAGATATGGCCATTTATTTCAAGGTTGACTCTATTTAATGTTTGCCTTATATTTTCTATTAATCGAAGAATATCTCTTAATATCTTTCTTTAATGAGTCGTAAGTCAAATTATTTTAATGCAGTTTTGTTCCAAAGATCGAGTGAATCCTAAAAACACCTATATGATTGAAATGGGCAATTTTTTGACGAAGATATGGCCATTTATTTCAGGTTTGACCCTATTTAATGCTTCCCATATATTTTCTATTAATCGAAGAATATCCCTTAATATCTTTCTTAGATAAGTCGGAAGTCAAATTATTTTAATGCAGTTTTGTTACAAAGATTGAGTAAATTCTAAAAACACCTTTATAATTAAAATGGGGCAATTTTTGACGAAGATATAGCCATTTATTTCAAGGTAGACCCTATTTAATACTTTCCAAATATTTTCTGTTAATCAAAGAATATCCCTTAATATCTTTCTTAGATGAGTCGAAAGTCAAATTATTTTAACGCAGTTTTATTTCAAAGATCGAGTGAATTCTAAAAACACCTTTATAATTGAAATGGACCAATTTTTTACGAAGATATGGCCATTTATTTCAAGGTAGACCCTATTTAATGCTTTCAATATATTTTCTATTTATCGAAGAATATCCCTTAATACCTTTCTAAGATGAGTCGAAAGTCAAATTATTTTAATGCAGTTCTATTCCAAAGATCGAGTGAATTCTAAAAACACCTTTATAATTGAAATGGGGCAATTTTTGACGAAGATATGGCCATTTATTTCAAGGTAGACCCTATTTAATGCTTTCCATATATTTTCTATTTATCGAAGAATATCCCTTAATATCTTTCTTAGATGAGTCGGAAGTCAAATTATTTTAATGCAGTTTTGTTTCAAAGATCAAGTGAATTCTAAAAACACCTGTATAATTGAAATGGGGCAGTTTTTGACGAAGATATGGCCATTTATTTCAAGGTTGACCCTATTTAATGTTTGGCTTATATTTTTTATTAATCGAAGAATATCCCTTAATATCATTCTTAGATGAGTCGGAAGTCAAATTATTTTAATGCAGTTTTGTTCCAAAGATCGAGTGAATTCTAAAAACACCTTTATAATTGAAATGGGGCAATTTTTGACGAAGATATGGCCATTTATTTCAAGGTTGACCCTATTTAATGTTTGGCTTATATTTTCTATTAATCGAAGAATATCCCTTAATATCTTTCTTAGATGAGTCGGAAGTCAAATTATTTTAATGCAGTTTTGTTTCAAAGATCAAGTGAATTCTAAAAACACCTTTATAATTAAAATGGAGCAATTTTTGATGAAGATATGGCCATTTATTTCAAGGTAAACCCTATTTAATTATTTCCATATATTTTCTATTTATCGAAGAATATCCCTTAATATCTTTCTTAGATGAGTCGGAAGTCAAATTATTTTAATGCAGTTTTATTTCAAAGATCAAGTGAATTCTAAAAACACCTTTATAATTGAAATGGGGCAATTTTTGACGAAGATATGGCCATTTATTTCAAGGTAGACCCTATTTAATGCTTGCCATATATTTTCTGTTAATCGAAGAATATCCCTTAATATCTTTCTTAGATGAGTCGGAAGTCAAATTATTTTAATGCAGTTTTGTTCCAAAGATCGAGTGAATTCTAAAAACACCTTTATAATTGAAATACGGCAATTTTTGACGAAGATATGGCCATTTATTTCAAGAATGACCCAATTTAATGTTTGGCTTATATTTTCTATTAATCGAAGAATATCCCTTAATATCTTTCTTAGATGAGTCGGAAGTCAAATTATTTTAATGCAGTTTTGTTCCAAAGATCGAGTGAATTCTTAAAACACCTGTATAACTGAAATGGGGCAGTTTTTGACGAAGATATGGCCATTTATTTCAAGGTTGACCCTATTTAATGTTTGGCTTATATTCTCTATTAATCGAAGAATATCCCTTAATATCTCTTCTTAGATGAGTCGGAAGTCGAATTATTTTAATGCAGTTTTGTTCCAAAGATCGAGTGAATTCTAAAAACACCTTTATAATTGAAATGGGGCAATTTTTGACGAAGATATGGCCATTTATTTCAAGGTAGACCCTATTTAATGCTTTCCATATATTTTCTATTTATCGAAGAATATCCCTTAATATCTTTCTTAGATGAGTCGGAAGTCAAATTATTTTAATGCAGTTTTGTTCCAAAGATCGAGTGAATTCTAAAAACACCTGTATAATTGAAATGGGGCAATTTTTGACGAAGATATGGCCATTTATTTCAAGGTTGACCCTATTTAATGTTTGGCTTATATTTTCTATTAATCGAAGAATATCCCTTAATATCTTTCTTAGATGAGTCGGAAGTCAAATTATTTTAATGCAGTTTTGTTCCAAAGATCGAGTGAATTCTAAAAACACCTTTATAATTGAAATGGGGCAATTTTTGACGAAGATATGGTCATTTATTTCAAGGTTGACCCTATTTAATGTTTGGCTTATATTTTCTATTAATCGAAGAATATCCCTCAATATCTTTCTTAGATGAGTCGGAAGTCAAATTATTTTAATGCAGTTTTGTTCCAAAGATCGAGTGAATTCTAAAAACACCTTTATAATTGAAATGGGGCAATTTTTGACGAAGATATGGCCATTTATTTCAAGGTAAACCCTATTTAATGTTTGGCTTATATTTTCTATTAATCGAAGAATATCCCTTAATATCTTTCTTAGATGAGTCGTAAGTCAAATTATTTTAATGCAGTTTTGTTCCAAAGATCGAGTGAATTCTAAAAACACCTTTATAATTGAAATGGGGCAATTTTTGACGAAGATATGGCCATTTATTTCAAGGTAGACCCTATTTAATGCTTTCCATATATTTTCTATTTATCAAAGAATATCCCTTAATATCTTTCTTAGATGAGTCGGAAGATAAATTATTTTAATGCAGTTTTATTTCAAAGATCGAGTGAATTCTAAAAACTTCTTTATAATTGAAATAGGGCAATTTTTGACGAAGATATGGCCATTTATTTCAAGGTTGACTCTATTTAATGTTTGCCTTATATTTTCTATTAATCAAAGAATATCTCTTAATATCTTTCTTAGATGAGTCGTAAGTCAAAATATTTTAATGCAGTTTTGTTCCAAAGATCAAGTGAATTCTAGAAACACCTTTATAATTGAAATGGGGCAATTTTTGACGAAGATATGGCCATTTATTTCAAGGTAGACCCTATTTAATGCTTTCCATATATTTTCTATTTATCGAAGAATATCCCTTAATATCTTTCTTAGATGAGTCGGAAGTCAAATTATTTTAATGCAGTTTTGTTCCAAAGATCGAGTGAATTCTAAAAACACCTTTATTATTGAAATGGGGCAATTTTTGACGAATATATGGCCATTTATTTCAAGGTTGACCCTATTTAATGTTTGGCTTATATTTTCTATTAATCGAAGAATATCTCTTAATATCTTTCTTAGATGAGTCGTAAGTCAAATTATTTTAATGCAGTTTTGTTCCAAAGATCGAGTGAATTCTAAAAACACCTGTATAATTGAAATGGGGCAATTTTAGGCGAAGATATGGCCATTTATTTTAACGTAGACCCTATT
>NW_025062669.1:0-12357 GCF_018153295.1 Drosophila grimshawi | reverse complement strand
TTATGAAGCCCTTTTGCCTCTTTGACTCTGCATCAAAAGCTGAAAATATGTAGTCTCGAAAGTCATTTCGAGAAATTGACGTTTTAAGTTTCTGTTCCCAAATTCAAACGGATGTATCTTCGCCAATAATTGTCAGAAGTTAGAAATTTCTTTCAACATTATGAAGCCCTTTTTATATATTTTGACTCTGCATCAAAAGCTGAAAATATGTAGTCTCGAAGTCATTTCGAAAATTGACGTTTTAAGTTTCTGTTTCCAAATTCAAACGGATGTATCTTCGCCAATAATTGTCAGAAGTTAGAATTTCTTTCAACATTATGAAGCCCTTTTTATATATTTTGACTCTGCATCAAAAGCTGAAAATATGTAGTCTCGAAGTCATTTCGAGAAATTGACGTTTTAAGTTTCTGTTTCCAAATTCAAACGGATGTATCTTCGCCAATAATTGTCAGAAGTTAGAATTTCTTTCAACATTATGAAGCCCTTTTTATATATTTTGACTCTGCATCAAAAGCTGAAAATATGTAGTCTCGAAGTCATTTCGAGAAATTGACGTTTTAAGTTTCTGTTTCCAAATTCAAACGGATGTATCTTCGCCAATAATTGTCAGAAGTTAGAATTTCTTTCAACATTATGAAGCCCTTTTTATATATTTTGACTCTGCATCAAAAGCTGAAAATATGTAGTCTCGAAGTCATTTCGAGAAATTGACGTTTTAAGTTTCTGTTTCCAAATTCAAACGGATGTATCTTCGCCAATAATTGTCAGAAGTTAGAATTTCTTTCAACATTATGAAGCCCTTTTTATATATTTTGACTCTGCATCAAAAGCTGAAAATATGTAGTCTCGAAGTCATTTCGAGAAATTGACGTTTTAAGTTTCTGTTTCCAAATTCAAACGGATGTATCTTCGCCAATAATTGTCAGAAGTTAGAATTTCTTTCAACATTATGAAGCCCTTTTTATATATTTTGACTCTGCATCAAAAGCTGAAAATATGTAGTCTCGAAGTCATTTCGAGAAATTGACGTTTTAAGTTTCTGTTTCCAAATTCAAACGGATGTATCTTCGCCAATAATTGTCAGAAGTTAGAATTTCTTTCAACATTATGAAGCCCTTTTTATATATTTTGACTCTGCATCAAAAGCTGAAAATATGTAGTCTCGAAGTCATTTCGAGAAATTGACGTTTTAAGTTTCTGTTTCCAAATTCAAACGGATGTATCTTCGCCAATAATTGTCAGAAGTTAGAATTTCTTTCCAACATTATGAAGCCCTTTTTATATATTTTGACTCTGCATCAAAAGCTGAAAATATGTAGTCTCGAAGTCATTTCGAGAAATTGACGTTTTAAGTTTCTGTTTCCAAATTCAAACGGATGTATCTTCGCCAATAATTGTCAGAAGTTAGAATTTCTTTCAACATTATGAAGCCCTTTTTATATATTTTGACTCTGCATCAAAAGCTGAAAATATGTAGTCTCGAAGTCATTTCGAGAAATTGACGTTTTAAGTTTCTGTTTCCAAATTCAAACGGATGTATCTTCGCCAATAATTGTCAGAAGTTAGAATTTCTTTCAACATTATGAAGCCCTTTTTATATATTTTGACTCTGCATCCAAAAGCTGAAAATATGTAGTCTCGAAGTCATTTCGAGAAATTGACGTTTTAAGTTTCTGTTTCCAAATTCAAACGGATGTATCTTCGCCAATAATTGTCAGAAGTTAGAATTTCTTTCAACATTATGAAGCCCTTTTTATATATTTTGACTCTGCATCAAAAGCTGAAAATATGTAGTCTCGAAGTCATTTCGAGAAATTGACGTTTTAAGTTTCTGTTTCCAAATTCAAACGGATGTATCTTCGCCAATAATTGTCAGAAGTTAGAATTTCTTTCAACATTATGAAGCCCTTTTTATATATTTTGACTCTGCATCAAAAGCTGAAAATATGTAGTCTCGAAGTCATTTCGAGAAATTGACGTTTTAAGTTTCTGTTTCCAAATTCAAACGGATGTATCTTCGCCAATAATTGTCAGAAGTTAGAATTTCTTTCAACATTATGAAGCCCTTTTTATATATTTTGACTCTGCATCAAAAGCTGAAAATATGTAGTCTCGAAGTCATTTCGAGAAATTGACGTTTTAAGTTTCTGTTTCCAAATTCAAACGGATGTATCTTCGCCAATAATTGTCAGAAGTTAGAATTTCTTTCAACATTATGAAGCCCTTTTTATATATTTTGACTCTGCATCAAAAGCTGAAAATATGTAGTCTCGAAGTCATTTCGAGAAATTGACGTTTTAAGTTTCTGTTTCCAAATTCAAACGGATGTATCTTCGCCAATAATTGTCAGAAGTTAGAATTTCTTTCAACATTATGAAGCCCTTTTTATATATTTTGACTCTGCATCAAAAGCTGAAAATATGTAGTCTCGAAGTCATTTCGAGAAATTGACGTTTTAAGTTTCTGTTTCCAAATTCAAACGGATGTATCTTCGCCAATAATTGTCAGAAGTTAGAATTTCTTTCAACATTATGAAGCCCTTTTTATATATTTTGATTCTGCATCAAAAGCTGAAAATATGTAGTCTCGAAGTCATTTCGAGAAATTGACGTTTTAAGTTTCTGTTTCCAAATTCAAACGGATGTATCTTCGCCAATAATTGTCAGAAGTTAGAATTTCTTTCAACATTATGAAGCCCTTTTTATATATTTTGATTCTGCATCAAAAGCTGAAAATATGTAGTCTCGAAGTCATTTCGAGAAATTGACGTTTTAAGTTTCTGTTTCCAAATTCAAACGGATGTATCTTCGCCAATAATTGTCAGAAGTTAGAATTTCTTTCAACATTATGAAGCCCTTTTTATATATTTTGACTCTGCATCAAAAGCTGAAAATATGTAGTCTCGAAGTCATTTCGAGAAATTGACGTTTTAAGTTTCTGTTTCCAAATTCAAACGGATGTATCTTCGCCAATAATTGTCAGAAGTTAGAATTTCTTTCAACATTATGAAGCCCTTTTTATATATTTTGATTCTGCATCAAAAGCTGAAAATATGTAGTCTCGAAGTCATTTCGAGAAATTGACGTTTTAAGTTTCTGTTTCCAAATTCAAACGGATGTATCTTCGCCAATAATTGTCAGAAGTTAGAATTTCTTTCAACATTATGAAGCCCTTTTTATATATTTTGACTCTGCATCAAAAGCTGAAAATATGTAGTCTCGAAGTCATTTCGAGAAATTGACGTTTTAAGTTTCTGTTTCCAAATTCAAACGGATGTATCTTCGCCAATAATTGTCAGAAGTTAGAATTTCTTTCAACATTATGAAGCCCTTTTTATATATTTTGACTCTGCATCAAAAGCTGAAAATATGTAGTCTCGAAGTCATTTCGAGAAATTGACGTTTTAAGTTTCTGTTTCCAAATTCAAACGGATGTATCTTCGCCAATAATTGTCAGAAGTTAGAATTTCTTTCAACATTATGAAGCCCTTTTTATATATTTTGACTCTGCATCAAAAGCTGAAAATATGTAGTCTCGAAGTCATTTCGAGAAATTGACGTTTTAAGTTTCTGTTTCCAAATTCAAACGGATGTATCTTCGCCAATAATTGTCAGAAGTTAGAATTTCTTTCAACATTATGAAGCCCTTTTTATATATTTTGACTCTGCATCAAAAGCTGAAAATATGTAGTCTCGAAGTCATTTCGAGAAATTGACGTTTTAAGTTTCTGTTTCCAAATTCAAACGGATGTATCTTCGCCAATAATTGTCAGAAGTTAGAATTTCTTTCAACATTATGAAGCCCTTTTTATATATTTTGACTCTGCATCAAAAGCTGAAAATATGTAGTCTCGAAGTCATTTCGAGAAATTGACGTTTTAAGTTTCTGTTTCCAAATTCAAACGGATGTATCTTCGCCAATAATTGTCAGAAGTTAGAATTTCTTTCAACATTATGAAGCCCTTTTTATATATTTTGATTCTGCATCAAAAGCTGAAAATATGTAGTCTCGAAGTCATTTCGAGAAATTGACGTTTTAAGTTTCTGTTTCCAAATTCAAACGGATGTATCTTCGCCAATAATTGTCAGAAGTTAGAATTTCTTTCAACATTATGAAGCCCTTTTTATATATTTTGACTCTGCATCAAAAGCTGAAAATATGTAGTCTCGAAGTCATTTCGAGAAATTGACGTTTTAAGTTTCTGTTTCCAAATTCAAACGGATGTATCTTCGCCAATAATTGTCAGAAGTTAGAATTTCTTTCAACATTATGAAGCCCTTTTTATATATTTTGATTCTGCATCAAAAGCTGAAAATATGTAGTCTCGAAGTCATTTCGAGAAATTGACGTTTTAAGTTTCTGTTTCCAAATTCAAACGGATGTATCTTCGCCAATAATTGTCAGAAGTTAGAATTTCTTTCAACATTATGAAGCCCTTTTTATATATTTTGATTCTGCATCAAAAGCTGAAAATATGTAGTCTCGAAGTCATTTCGAGAAATTGACGTTTTAAGTTTCTGTTTCCAAATTCAAACGGATGTATCTTCGCCAATAATTGTCAGAAGTTAGAATTTCTTTCAACATTATGAAGCCCTTTTTATATATTTTGACTCTGCATCAAAAGCTGAAAATATGTAGTCTCGAAGTCATTTCGAGAAATTGACGTTTTAAGTTTCTGTTTCCAAATTCAAACGGATGTATCTTCGCCAATAATTGTCAGAAGTTAGAATTTCTTTCAACATTATGAAGCCCTTTTTATATATTTTGACTCTGCATCAAAAGCTGAAAATATGTAGTCTCGAAGTCATTTCGAGAAATTGACGTTTTAAGTTTCTGTTTCCAAATTCAAACGGATGTATCTTCGCCAATAATTGTCAGAAGTTAGAATTTCTTTCAACATTATGAAGCCCTTTTTATATATTTTGACTCTGCATCAAAAGCTGAAAATATGTAGTCTCGAAGTCATTTCGAGAAATTGACGTTTTAAGTTTCTGTTTCCAAATTCAAACGGATGTATCTTCGCCAATAATTGTCAGAAGTTAGAATTTCTTTCAACATTATGAAGCCCTTTTTATATATTTTGATTCTGCATCAAAAGCTGAAAATATGTAGTCTCGAAGTCATTTCGAGAAATTGACGTTTTAAGTTTCTGTTTCCAAATTCAAACGGATGTATCTTCGCCAATAATTGTCAGAAGTTAGAATTTCTTTCAACATTATGAAGCCCTTTTTATATATTTTGACTCTGCATCAAAAGCTGAAAATATGTAGTCTCGAAGTCAATTCGAGAAATTGACGTTTTAAGTTTCTGTTTCCAAATTCAAACGGATGTATCTTCGCCAATAATTGTCAGAAGTTAGAATTTCTTTCAACATTATGAAGCCCTTTTTATATATTTTGACTCTGCATCAAAAGCTGAAAATATGTAGTCTCGAAGTCATTTCGAGAAATTGACGTTTTAAGTTTCTGTTTCCAAATTCAAACGGATGTATCTTCGCCAATAATTGTCAGAAGTTAGAATTTCTTTCAACATTATGAAGCCCTTTTTATATATTTTGACTCTGCATCAAAAGCTGAAAATATGTAGTCTCGAAGTCATTTCGAGAAATTGACGTTTTAAGTTTCTGTTTCCAAATTCAAACGGATGTATCTTCGCCAATAATTGTCAGAAGTTAGAATTTCTTTCAACATTATGAAGCCCTTTTTATATATTTTGACTCTGCATCAAAAGCTGAAAATATGTAGTCTCGAAGTCATTTCGAGAAATTGACGTTTTAAGTTTCTGTTTCCAAATTCAAACGGATGTATCTTCGCCAATAATTGTCAGAAGTTAGAATTTCTTTCAACATTATGAAGCCCTTTTTATATATTTTGATTCTGCATCAAAAGCTGAAAATATGTAGTCTCGAAGTCATTTCGAGAAATTGACGTTTTAAGTTTCTGTTTCCAAATTCAAACGGATGTATCTTCGCCAATAATTGTCAGAAGTTAGAATTTCTTTCAACATTATGAAGCCCTTTTTATATATTTTGACTCTGCATCAAAAGCTGAAAATATGTAGTCTCGAAGTCATTTCGAGAAATTGTCGTTTTAAGTTTCTGTTTCCAAATTCAAACGGATGTATCTTCGCCAATAATTGTCAGAAATTAGAATTTCTTTCAACATTATGAAGCCCTTTTTATATATTTTGATTCTGCATCAAAAGCTGAAAATATGTAGTCTCGAAGTCATTTCGAGAAATTGACGTTTTAAGTTTCTGTTTCCAAATTCAAACGGATGTATCTTCGCCAATAATTGTCAGAAGTTAGAATTTCTTTCAACATTATGAAGCCCCTTTTATATATTTTGATTCTGCATCAAAAGCTGAAAATATGTAGTCTCGAAGTCAATTCGAGAAATTGACGTTTTAAGTTTCTGTTTCCAAATTCAAACGGATGTATCTTCGCCAATAATTGTCAGAAGTTAGAATTTCTTTCAACATTATGAAGCCCTTTTTATATATTTTGACTCTGCATCAAAAGCTGAAAATATGTAGTCTTGAAGTCAATTCGAGAAATTGACGTTTTAAGTTTCTGTTTCCAAATTCAAACGGATGTATCTTCGCCAATAATTGTCAGAAGTTAGAATTTCTTTCAACATTATGAAGCCCTTTTTATATATTTTGATTCTGCATCAAAAGCTGAAAATATGTAGTCTTGAAGTCAATTCGAGAAATTGACATTTTAAGTTTCTGTTTCCAAATTCAAACGGATGTATCTTCGCCAATAATTGCAGAAGTTAGAATTTCTTTCAACATTATGAAGCCCTTTTTATATATTTTGATTCTGCATCAAAAGCTGAACATATGTAGTCTCGAAGTCAATTCGAGAAATTAACATTTTATGTTTCTGTTTCCAAAGTCAAACGGAAGTATCTTCGCCAATAATTGTCAGAAATTAGAATTTCTTTCAACATTATGAAGCCCTTTTTATATATTTTGACTCTGCATCAAAAGCTGAAAATATGTAGTCTTCAAGTCAATTCGAGAAATTGACGTTTTAAGTTTCTGTTTCCAAATTTAAACGGATGTGTCTTCGCCAATAATTGTCAGAAGTTAGAACTTCTTTCAACATTATGAAGCCCTTTTTATATATTTTGATTCTGCATCAAAAGCTGAAAATATGTAGTCTCGAAGTCATTTCGAGAAATTGACGTTTTAAGTTTCTGTTTCCAAATTCAAACGGATGTATCTTCGCCAATAATTGTCAGAAGTTAGAATTTCTTTCAACATTATGAAGCCCTTTTTATATATTTTGATTCTGCATCAAAAGCTGAAAATATGTAGTCTTGAAGTCAATTCGAGAAATTGACGTTTTAAGTTTCTGTTTCAAAATTCAAACGGATGTATCTTCGCCAATAATTGTCAGAAGTTAGAATTTCTTTCAACATTATGAAGCCCTTTTTATATATTTTGATTCTGCATCAAAAGCTGAAAATATGTAGTCTCGAAGTCATTTCGAGAAATTGTCGTTTTAAGTTTCTGTTTCCAAATTCAAACGGATGTATCTTCGCCAATAATTGTCAGAAGTTAGAATTTCTTTCAACATTATGAAGCCCTTTTTATATATTTTGATTCTGCATCAAAAGCTGAAAATATGTAGTCTCGAAGTCATTTCGAGAAATTGACGTTTTAAGTTTCTGTTTCCAAATTCAAACGGATGTATCTTCGCCAATAATTGTCAGAAGTTAGAATTTCTTTCAACATTATGAAGCCCTTTTTATATATTTTTGATTCTGCATCAAAAGCTGAAAATATGTAGTCTCGAAGTCAATTCGAGAAATTGACGTTTTAAGTTTCTGTTTCCAAATTCAAACGGATGTATCTTCGCCAATAATTGTCAGAAGTTAGAATTTCTTTCAACATTATGAAGCCCTTTTTATATATTTTGACTCTGCATCAAAAGCTGAAAATATGTAGTCTTGAAGTCAATTCGAGAAATTGACGTTTTAAGTTTCTGTTTCCAAATTCAAACGGATGTATCTTCGCCAATAATTGTCAGAAGTTAGAATTTCTTTCAACATTATGAAGCCCTTTTTATATATTTTGATTCTGCATCAAAAGCTGAAAATATGTAGTCTTGAAGTCAATTCGAGAAATTGACGTTTTAAGTTTCTGTTTCCAAATTCAAACGGATGTATCTTCGCCAATAATTGTCAGAAGTTAGAATTTCTTTCAACATTATGAAGCCCTTTTTATATATTTTGATTCTGCATCAAAAGCTGAAAATATGTAGTCTCGAAGTCAATTCGAGAAATTGACGTTTTAAGTTTCTGTTTCCAAATTCAAACGGATGTATCTTCGCCAATAATTGTCAGAAGTTAGAATTTCTTTCAACATTATGAAGCCCTTTTTATATATTTTGATTCTGCATCAAAAGCTGAAAATATGTAGTCTTGAAGTCAATTCGAGAAATTGACGTTTTAAGTTTCTGTTTCCAAATTCAAACGGATGTATCTTCGCCAATAATTGTCAGAAGTTAGAATTTCTTTCAACATTATGAAGCCCTTTTTATATATTTTGATTCTGCATCAAAAGCTGAAAATATGTAGTCTCGAAGTCATTTCGAGAAATTGACGTTTTAAGTTTCTGTTTCCAAATTCAAACGGATGTATCTTCGCCAATAATTGTCAGAAGTTAGAATTTCTTTCAACATTATGAAGCCCTTTTTATATATTTTGATTCTGCATCAAAAGCTGAAAATATGTAGTCTCGAAGTCATTTCGAGAAATTGACGTTTTAAGTTTCTGTTTCCAAATTCAAACGGATGTATCTTCGCCAATAATTGTCAGAAGTTAGAATTTCTTTCAACATTATGAAGCCCTTTTTATATATTTTGATTCTGCATCAAAAGCTGAAAATATGTAGTCTCGAAGTCATTTCGAGAAATTGACGTTTTAAGTTTCTGTTTCCAAATTCAAACGGATGTATCTTCGCCAATAATTGTCAGAAGTTAGAATTTCTTTCAACATTATGAAGCCCTTTTTATATATTTTGATTCTGCATCAAAAGCTGAAAATATGTAGTCTCGAAGTCATTTCGAGAAATTGACGTTTTAAGTTTCTGTTTCCAAATTCAAACGGATGTATCTTCGCCAATAATTGTCAGAAGTTAGAATTTCTTTCAACATTATGAAGCCCTTTTTATATATTTTGATTCTGCATCAAAAGCTGAAAATATGTAGTCTCGAAGTCATTTCGAGAAATTGACGTTTTAAGTTTCTGTTTCCAAATTCAAACGGATGTATCTTCGCCAATAATTGTCAGAAGTTAGAATTTCTTTCAACATTATGAAGCCCTTTTTATATATTTTGATTCTGCATCAAAAGCTGAAAATATGTAGTCTCGAAGTCATTTCGAGAAATTGACGTTTTAAGTTTCTGTTTCCAAATTCAAACGGATGTATCTTCGCCAATAATTGTCAGAAGTTAGAATTTCTTTCAACATTATGAAGCCCTTTTTATATATTTTGATTCTGCATCAAAAGCTGAAAATATGTAGTCTCGAAGTCATTTCGAGAAATTGACGTTTTAAGTTTCTGTTTCCAAATTCAAACGGATGTATCTTCGCCAATAATTGTCAGAAGTTAGAATTTCTTTCAACATTATGAAGCCCTTTTTATATATTTTGACTCTGCATCAAAAGCTGAAAATATGTAGTCTCGAAGTCATTTCGAGAAATTGACGTTTTAAGTTTCTGTTTCCAAATTCAAACGGATGTATCTTCGCCAATAATTGTCAGAAGTTAGAATTTCTTTCAACATTATGAAGCCCTTTTTATATATTTTGACTCTGCATCAAAAGCTGAAAATATGTAGTCTCGAAGTCATTTCGAGAAATTGACGTTTTAAGTTTCTGTTTCCAAATTCAAACGGATGTATCTTCGCCAATAATTGTCAGAAGTTAGAATTTCTTTCAACATTATGAAGCCCTTTTTATATATTTTGATTCTGCATCAAAAGCTGAAAATATGTAGTCTCGAAGTCATTTCGAGAAATTGACGTTTTAAGTTTCTGTTTCCAAATTCAAACGGATGTATCTTCGCCAATAATTGTCAGAAGTTAGAATTTCTTTCAACATTATGAAGCCCTTTTTATATATTTTGATTCTGCATCAAAAGCTGAAAATATGTAGTCTCGAAGTCATTTCGAGAAATTGACGTTTTAAGTTTCTGTTTCCAAATTCAAACGGATGTATCTTCGCCAATAATTGTCAGAAGTTAGAATTTCTTTCAACATTATGAAGCCCTTTTTATATATTTTGATTCTGCATCAAAAGCTGAAAATATGTAGTCTCGAAGTCATTTCGAGAAATTGACGTTTTAAGTTTCTGTTTCCAAATTCAAACGGATGTATCTTCGCCAATAATTGTCAGAAGTTAGAATTTCTTTCAACATTATGAAGCCCTTTTTATATATTTTGATTCTGCATCAAAAGCTGAAAATATGTAGTCTCGAAGTCATTTCGAGAAATTGACGTTTTAAGTTTCTGTTTCCAAATTCAAACGGATGTATCTTCGCCAATAATTGTCAGAAGTTAGAATTTCTTTCAACATTATGAAGCCCTTTTTATATATTTTGACTCTGCATCAAAAGCTGAAAATATGTAGTCTCGAAGTCATTTCGAGAAATTGACGTTTTAAGTTTCTGTTTCCAAATTCAAACGGATGTATCTTCGCCAATAATTGTCAGAAGTTAGAATTTCTTTCAACATTATGAAGCCCTTTTTTATATATTTTGATTCTGCATCAAAAGCTGAAAATATGTAGTCTCGAAGTCATTTCGAGAAATTGACGTTTTAAGTTTCTGTTTCCAAATTCAAACGGATGTATCTTCGCCAATAATTGTCAGAAGTTAGAATTTCTTTCAACATTATGAAGCCCTTTTTATATATTTTGACTCTGCATCAAAAGCTGAAAATATGTAGTCTCGAAGTCATTTCGAGAAATTGACGTTTTAAGTTTCTGTTTCCAAATTCAAACGGATGTATCTTCGCCAATAATTGTCAGAAGTTAGAATTTCTTTCAACATTATGAAGCCCTTTTTATATATTTTGACTCTGCATCAAAAGCTGAAAATATGTAGTCTCGAAGTCAATTCGAGAAATTGACGTTTTAAGTTTCTGTTTCCAAATTCAAACGGATGTATCTTCGCCAATAATTGTCAGAAGTTAGAATTTCTTTCAACATTATGAAGCCCTTTTTATATATTTTGATTCTGCATCAAAAGCTGAAAATATGTAGTCTTGAAGTCAATTCGAGAAATTGACGTTTTAAGTTTCTGTTTCCAAATTCAAACGGATGTATCTTCGCCAATAATTGTCAGAAGTTAGAATTTCTTTCAACATTATGAAGCCCTTTTTATATATTTTGATTCTGCATCAAAAGCTGAAAATATGTAGTCTCGAAGTCATTTCGAGAAATTGACGTTTTAAGTTTCTGTTTCCAAATTCAAACGGATGTATCTTCGCCAATAATTGTCAGAAGTTAGAATTTCTTTCAACATTATGAAGCCCTTTTTATATATTTTGATTCTGCATCAAAAGCTGAAAATATGTAGTCTCGAAGTCAATTCGAGAAATTGACGTTTTAAGTTTCTGTTTCCAAATTCAAACGGATGTATCTTCGCCAATAATTGTCAGAAGTTAGAATTTCTTTCAACATTATGAAGCCCTTTTCATATATTTTGACTCTGCATCAAAAGCTGAAAATATGTAGTCTCGAAGTCATTTCGAGAAATTGACGTTTTAAGTTTCTGTTTCCAAATTCAAACGGATGTATCTTCGCCAATAATTGTCAGAAGTTAGAATTTCTTTCAACATTATGAAGCCCTTTTTATATATTTTGATTCTGCATCAAAAGCTGAAAATATGTAGTCTCGAAGTCATTTCGAGAAATTGACGTTTTAAGTTTCTGTTTCCAAATTCAAACGGATGTATCTTCGCCAATAATTGTCAGAAGTTAGAATTTCTTTCAACATTATGAAGCCCTTTTTATATATTTTGATTCTGCATCAAAAGCTGAAAATATGTAGTCTCGAAGTCATTTCGAGAAATTGACGTTTTAAGTTTCTGTTTCCAAATTCAAACGGATGTATCTTCGCCAATAATTGTCAGAAGTTAGAATTTCTTTCAACATTATGAAGCCCTTTTTCCATATATTTACGATTCTGCATCAAAAGCTGAAAATATGTAGTCTCGGGGTTATTTCGAGAAATTGACGTTTTATGTTTCTGTTTCAAACTTCAGACGGATGTATCGTCGCCAATAAATGGCAGAAGTCAGAATTCTTTCAACATTATGAAGCCCTTTTTATATATTTTGACT
>NW_025062668.1:0-4232 GCF_018153295.1 Drosophila grimshawi | reverse complement strand
AGAAGTTAGAATTTCTTTCAACATTATGAAGCCCTTTTTATATATTTTGATTCTGCATCAAAAGCTGAAAATATGTAGTCTGAAGTCATTTCGAGAAATTGACGTTTTAAGTTTCTGTTTCCAAATTCAAACGGATGTATCTTCGCCAATAATTGTCAGAAGTTAGAATTTCTTTCAACATTATGAAGCTCCTTTTTATATATTTTGACTCTGCATCAAAAGCTGAAAATATGTAGTCTCGAAGTCATTTCTGAGAAATTGACGTTTTAAGTTTCTGTTTCCAAATTCAAACGGATGTATCTTCGCCAATAATTGTCAGAAGTTAGAATTTCTTTCAACATTATGAAGCCCTTTTTTATATATTTTGACTCTGCATCAAAAGCTGAAAATATGTAGTCTCGAAGTCATTTCGAGAAATTGACGTTTTAAGTTTCTGTTTCCAAATTCAAACGGATGTATCTTCGCCAATAATTGTCAGAAGTTAGAATTTCTTTCAACATTATGAAGCCCTTTTTTATATATTTTGACTCTGCATCAAAAGCTGAAAATATGTAGTCTCGAAGTCATTTCGAGAAATTGACGTTTTAAGTTTCTGTTTCCAAATTCAAACGGATGTATCTTCGCCAATAATTGTCAGAAGTTAGAATTTCTTTCAACATTATGAAGCCCTTTTTATATATTTTGACTCTGCATCAAAAGCTGAAAATATGTAGTCTCGAAGTCATTTCGAGAAATTGACGTTTTAAGTTTCTGTTTCCAAATTCAAACGGATGTATCTTCGCCAATAATTGTCAGAAGTTAGAATTTCTTTCAACATTATGAAGCCCTTTTTATATATTTTGACTCTGCATCAAAAGCTGAAAATATGTAGTCTCGAAGTCATTTCGAGAAATTGACGTTTTAAGTTTCTGTTTCCAAATTCAAACGGATGTATCTTCGCCAATAATTGTCAGAAGTTAGAATTTCTTTCAACATTATGAAGCCCTTTTTATATATTTTGACTCTGCATCAAAAGCTGAAAATATGTAGTCTCGAAGTCATTTCGAGAAATTGACGTTTTAAGTTTCTGTTTCCAAATTCAAACGGATGTATCTTCGCCAATAATTGTCAGAAGTTAGAATTTCTTTCAACATTATGAAGCCCTTTTATATATTTTGACTCTGCATCAAAAGCTGAAAATATGTAGTCTCGAAGTCATTTCGAGAAATTGACGTTTTAAGTTTCTGTTTCCAAATTCAAACGGATGTATCTTCGCCAATAATTGTCAGAAGTTAGAATTTCTTTCAACATTATGAAGCCCTTTTTATATATTTTGATTCTGCATCAAAAGCTGAAAATATGTAGTCTCGAAGTCATTTCGAGAAATTGACGTTTTAAGTTTCTGTTTCCAAATTCAAACGGATGTATCTTCGCCAATAATTGTCAGAAGTTAGAATTTCTTTCAACATTATGAAGCCCTTTTTATATATTTTGACTCTGCATCAAAAGCTGAAAATATGTAGTCTCGAAGTCATTTCGAGAAATTGACGTTTTAAGTTTCTGTTTCCAAATTCAAACGGATGTATCTTCGCCAATAATTGTCTGAAGTTAGAATTTCTTTCAACATTATGAAGCCCTTTTTATATATTTTGACTCTGCATCAAAAGCTGAAAATATGTAGTCTCAAAGTCATTTCGAGAAATTGACGTTTTAAGTTTCTGTTTCCAAATTCAAACGGATGTATCTTCGCCAATAATTGTCAGAAGTTAGAATTTCTTTCAACATTATGAAGCCCTTTTTATATATTTTGACTCTGCATCAAAAGCTGAAAATATGTAGTCTCAAGTCATTTCGAGAAATTGACGTTTTAAGTTTCTGTTTCCAAATTCAAACGGATGTATCTTCGCCAATAATTGTCAGAAGTTAGAATTTCTTTCAACATTATGAAGCCCTTTTTATATATTTCGACTCTGCATCAAAAGCTGAAAATATGTAGTCTCGAAGTCATTTCGAGAAATTGACGTTTTGAGTTTCTGTTTCCAAATTCAAACGGATGTATCTTCGCCAATAATTGTCAGAAGTTAGAATTTCTTTCAACATTATGAAGCCCTTTTTATATATTTTGATTCTGCATCAAAAGCTGAAAATATGTAGTCTCGAAGTCATTTCGAGAAATTGACGTTTTAAGTTTCTGTTTCCAAATTCAAACGGATGTATCTTCGCCAATAATTGTCAGAAGTTAGAATTTCTTTCAACATTATGAAGCCCTTTTTATATATTTTGATTCTGCATCAAAAGCTGAAAATATGTAGTCTCGAAGTCATTTCGAGAAATTGACGTTTTAAGTTTCTGTTTCCAAATTCAAACGGATGTATCTTCGCCAATAATTGTCAGAAGTTAGAATTTCTTTCAACATTATGAAGCCCTTTTTATATATTTTGACTCTGCATCAAAAGCTGAAAATATGGTAGTCTCGAAGTCATTTCGAGAAATTGATGTTTTAAGTTTCTGTTTCCAAATTCAAACGGATGTATCTTCGCCAATAATTGTCAGAAGTTAGAATTTCTTTCAACATTATGAAGCCCTTTTATATATTTTGATTCTGCATCAAAAGCTGAAAATATGTAGTCTTGAAGTCATTTCGAGAAATTGACGTTTTAAGTTTCTGTTTCCAAATTCAAACGGATGTATCTTCGCCAATAATTGTCAGAAGTTAGAATTTCTTTCAACATTATGAAGCCCTTTTTATATATTTTGATTCTGCATCAAAAGCTGAAAATATGTAGTCTCGAAGTCATTTCGAGAAATTGACGTTTTAAGTTTCTGTTTCCAAATTCAAACGGATGTATCTTCGCCAATAATTGTCAGAAGTTAGAATTTCTTTCAACATTATGAAGCCCTTTTTATATTTTGACTTTGCATCAAAAGCTGAAAATATGTAGTGTCGAAGTCATTTCGAGAAATTGACGTTTTAAGTTTCTGTTTCCAAATTCAAACGGATGTATCTTCGCCAATAATTGTCAGAAGTTAGAATTTCTTAATTGAGAAGTAGAATTTCTTTCAACATTGGTGGTCCTTTTTTATATTTGACTCACATCAAAAGCTGAAAATATGTAGTCGCGAAGTCATTTCGAGAAATTGACGTGTTAGGGTCTCGGGTTCCAAATTCAAACGGATGTATCTTCGCCAATAATTGTCAGAAGTCAGAATTTTTTTCAACATTATGAAGCCCTTTTTATATATTTTGACTCTGCATCAAAAGCTGAAAATATGTAGTCTCGAAGTCATTTCGAGAAATTGACGTTTTAAGTTTCTGTTTCCAAATGCAAACGGATGTATCTTCGCCAATAATTGTCAGAAGTCAGAATTTCTTTCAACATTATGAAGCCCTTTTTATATATTTTGGTTTCTGCATCAAAAGCCGAAAATATGTAGTCTCGGAGTCATTTCGAGAAATTGACGTTTTAAGTTTCTGTTTCCAAATTCAAACGGATGTATCTTCGC
This sequence comes from Drosophila grimshawi, assembly GCF_018153295.1. Classification (NCBI taxonomy): domain Eukaryota; kingdom Metazoa; phylum Arthropoda; class Insecta; order Diptera; family Drosophilidae; genus Drosophila; species Drosophila grimshawi. The sequence continues at coordinate 749 of NW_025062668.1, read as the reverse complement.
CAATAATCGTCAGAAGTTGGTAGTTTCTTTCAACATTATGAAGCCCTTTATATATATTTTGACTATGACATCAAAAGCTGAAAATATGTAGTCTCGAAGTCATTTCGAGAAATTGACGTTTGGAGTTTCTGTTTCCAAATTCAAAACGGATGCATCTTCGCCAATAATTGTCAGAAGTTAGAATTTCTTTCAAAAGTAATTCTACATTATGAAGCCCTTTTTATATATTTGATCCTGCATCAAAAGCTGAAAATATGTAGTCGCGAAATTTCCATTTCGAGAAATTGACGTTTTAAGTTTCGGTTTCCAAATTCAAACGGATGTATCTTCGCCATTAATTGTCAGAAGTTAGAATTTCTTTCAACATTATGATGCCCTTTTATATATTTTGCTTCTGCATCAAAAGCTGAAAATATGTAGTCTCAAAGTCATTTCGAGAAATTGACGTTTTAAGTTTCTGTTTCCAAATTCAAAATGATGTGGAGTCTTTCGCTAATAATTGTCAGAAGTTAGAATTTCTTTCAACATTATGAAGCCCTTTATATATTTTGACCCAGCATCAAAAGCTGAAAATATGTAGTTTGAAGTTTACTTGAGAAATTGACGTTTTCCCTTCCTGGTTTCAAATTCAAACGGATGTACCTTCGCCAATAATTGTCAGAAGTTAGAATTTCTTTCAACATTATGAGGCCTTTATATATTTTGACCCTGCATCAAAAGCTGAAAATATGTAGTCTCGAAGTCATTTC